>NC_138770.1:92207259-92274613 GCF_965119305.1 Pelophylax lessonae
GATTGGTCAAAGCACATGTGCCCCTTCCATCTGCTTTCCTGGCCCCCCCATTTGCACCCTTCCCTCCCCTCCTCTCTCACCAGCAGCTACTGCAGGCACAAATGTTTCAGGAAAGACAGAGGTGAAAGGGGCAGAGTAAATATGTCATTTAATGGCATATTCCTTTCATGAATGAACACAGTGAGCGATCAGTACCAATCACTTTTGTGTCCATTCACAACTGAAGCATAGTAAACGTTTACTATGCCTCACTTTGTGAATGAGAAGGGAGCCTCAGAGTGTTTCCTAATCATTAATCTGTGCTGAGGCTGCAAAGAAAGGGACTGATAAATCTATGTCCTCAGTAACTTTCAGCTGGGAAGGGGGGCCCTGTCAGGTAGGCTGTATGGGGCCCTGTGAATTCTAACAGCAGCCCTGCTCATAAGACAGTACATGAGCAGTGGGAGGATTTTGATTTCAGTATCCTGTAAGCAGACTGGAAGCTGAAAAGCAAATGGTCCATTGTTTCCCCCCTAAACAAGTATCGTTTTTTTTTTTTTTTTTTTTTAATGCTATACATTCACATCAGTCCCTTCCTCTAAGGAGCTTACAATCTAAGATCCCTATCTCACACGCATATATACACCTTGTACCTACCAGCATATACGTTTGTAGAAACCGGAGAACCTGGACTAAACCTACACAAGCAAAGGGAGTAGTCTGGAGTACCTAGATTTAGTGCCGGAAGACGGTCATCTAGAGCCCAGGGCGAACATGCCAAATTGCGCAAACCCCCCCCCAAGATGTATGAGCATTATGTGTCAGCAATAATTCCCTCCACCCCAAAAAGATTGAGCACTAATCTGCATGCTTAGCTCAAATACTCTCAATTCAAATATGCTCCCAGCACAACAACCCCCCCCCTCCCAAAAAAAAAAATTCCCCCTTCTTAACACAAATCCTCTACCCCTCACATTTCCCCTCTGAGCATAAATCCCCTCCCTTCCCCATTCCAAATCCCTCCCTCCAGCACAAATTCCCCTCCCCTAATCCCCCATCCTAGCACAACCCCTCCCCCCCCCCAAATGTCCCCTCCTAGCACAAATGCCTCCAATCATCACTACTAGCACAAATCCCCCTCCCATTATATTACCTTTTCTAGCACAAAACCCCCAAATCCCCCACCCTTGCACGAATTCTCTTCCCCCAATTTCCCTTCTCAACACAAATCCCCTCCCTCTAAATCTAAATCCCTCTAAATCACTACTCCTAGCACTCCTAGCACACCTCCCCAAATTTTTCAATCAATTTTGTAACGGAACCCCGACCCACACAGTCAGTATACTGCTACTTTGCAGTCATGAACATAGATATAAAAACCTAGCCGCCTCCATACAAAGCTAGCCAACAACCTAGCTTGTACTGGAATCTTCTCCTTTATTGAACAGTTTCACACTCAATTTATACACACATGAGCACATCCCCCCTCCTGATCAAATTACCCCCATCAGGTCAGGGGTTGCCTGATTACATTATCATATGCAGATGAAATTGTGTACAGAAATAGAATTAACATATTTAAAGAACAACCAACACAAATTTCCACTCTTATACTATTTCCACTCAGCAACTAACAGATGACAATTATTCAATCAACCTGAGCCAATTAACTAACAGACGGCCATCCTTGAGCTCCTGAAATACACATTATCTCAATACACAGCTAACCATTGCTTTGATTATTTAGGAGGCACAGACTTCATGGCAACAGACTATAGGTCTCACGGTGTAAAGTGGGATTAAATCTTCATATTTCCTCAGAGATATTGTTGATAAATACTACTCTCCCATTTGAAGTTATCCAAACCATATTCTCTGTGTCCATTGGGTATCTGTCACATCCCGTGTCTGTCTTTCACTCCCAGTGACGGTGAGTACCGTCACAAATTTTTTCCTACACTGCGATCACCATTAAGGTATTTGTAAATAGATATCATGTCCCCTCTCAAGCGTCTCTTCTCTCTTCTCTGGTGTGAAAAAATGTAGTGCTTGTAGTCGTTCCTCATAATTGAGGTCTTCCAATCCCCTTATTAATTTTGTTGCCCTTCTTTGGACCCTCTCCAGCTTCAGCACATCACTTCTGAGGACTGGTGATCAGAAATGGACAGAATGCTCCAAATGTGGCCTAACCAGAGTTCTAAAAAGTGTAGCTTTATCTCTGGAGTATATCTCCTTTTTTATGCATGCCAATATTCTGCCGGCTTTAGGAGCTGAAGCTTGACATTACATGCTATTGCTCAGTCTGTGTTCTTCTAGGACCCCCAGATCTTTCTCCATCCTTGATTCCCCCAGATGTTCTCCCCCTAGTGAGTAGTTTGCATTTATGTTTATAGCCCCCATGTGCATTACTTTACATTTCTCCACAGTAAACCTCATTTGCCATGTAGTTGCCCACTCCATTATTTTGTTGTTTAGGCCCGTTTACACGCGTCAAGCGTTTTTTTAACCAAAAACATGGAGGGGCACTTGGAATCAGTAAAAAAAAAAAAAAAAAAAAAAAAAAAAAACACCTTTGTGTATAAGGCCTAAAGATCACAAGGCACTGTGAGATGCTACAGTACACTTGAGTCTGGGGGGGCAGTAAACACGCACAGCTGAGCTGCATTTAATACAGCCCCTCCACCACTCCCCTTTAACCATGCTGTTTAAAAACGGAGCTAAGGCCAAAGGCTCTTTTTAAACACATACACACATTTCCGGCTGGGGTCAGCAGTGTATTTCAGACTTTGGGTGTTTTTCAGGCGTTTTTTTGCAGGTGTTTGTTACATAGTTACATAGTTAGTGAGGTTGAAAAAAGACATCAGTCCATCCAGTTCAACCTATGATGTGTGTGTGTTTACTTTTAACCGTACATCGTATACCCCTGTATGTTGTGGTCTCTAAGGTGCCCATCTACTAGTTTTTTGAAACTATCAATGCTTCCTGCTGATACGACTGCTTGTGGAAGAGAATTCCACATCCTTACCGCTCTTACAGTGAAGAACCCCTTACGCACTTTAAGGTTAAACCGCCTTTCCTCTAGTTTTAGTGAGTGGCCACATGTCTTATTGTATCTCCTTTCTCTGAATAGTTTGTTCCTTATGCTAGGGTCGCCAGTACAGTATTTGTACATTGATATCATATCCCCCCTCAATCGTCTCTTCTCCAGAGAGAAAAGGTTCAGTGCTTGTAGCCTATCCTCATAGCTGATGTCCTCCATTCCCCTAATCATTTTTGTTGCCCTTCTCTGGACTTTCTCCAGTTCCAGCACATCCTTCCTGAGGACCGGTGCCCAGAACTGGACAGCATACTCCAGATGTGGCCGGACCAGAGTCTTGTAGAGCGGGAGAATAATCTCTTTATTTCTGGAGTGAATCCCCTTTTTTATACATCCCAGTATTCTGTTGGCTTTGCTTGCAGCGGCTTGGCATTGCATGCCACTGCCAAGCCTGTTGTCTACCAGTACCCCCAAGTCCTTTTCCATCTTAGACTCCCCTAGTGAGTAGCTTGCTTTCTGGTTTCTGGCCCCCAGGTGCATTACTTTACATTTTTCAACATTAAACCTCATCTGCCATGTAGTTGCCCACCCCGTTATTTTGTTCAGGTCCGCTTGCAAGGTTTCCACATCCTGCATAGAAGATATTGGCATGCCTAGTTTAGTATCATCTGCAAATACTGAGATTGTACTAGATATCCCCTCCTCTAAATCATTTATGAATAAATTAAACAGGATTGGTCCCAGGACAGAACCCTGGGGGACCCCACTTTCCACACCCGCCCAATCCGAGTACTCCCCATTAATCACCACCCTCTGGACTCTCCCCTGGAGCCAGTTCTCTATCCAGGTACTCACCTTACGGTCCATACCTACCTTCCTTAGTTTGTACAGTAAGCGTTTGTGGGGAACGGTGTCAAAGGCCTTTGCAAAGTCCAGATACACCACATCCACAGGCTTTCCCTTATCTAGGTGGCAGCTCACTTCATCGTAGAAGGTTAATAGATTGGTTTGGCAAGAACGATTTTTCATGAATCCATGCTGATTACTACTTATAATACCATTTTCATTACTAAAGTCTTGTATGTGGTCCCTTAACATCCCCTCCAAAATTTTGCAGACTACTGATGTTAGGCTGACCGGCCTATAGTTACCCGGGATACATCTCGGCCCCTTTTTAAATATTGGTACCACGTTGGCTTTTTTCCAATCAGC
Organism: Pelophylax lessonae; assembly: GCF_965119305.1. Lineage (NCBI taxonomy): Eukaryota > Metazoa > Chordata > Amphibia > Anura > Ranidae > Pelophylax > Pelophylax lessonae. Next base: position 92,211,488 of record NC_138770.1, read on the forward strand.
TGGCACCATACCTGTAAACTATCCTTAAAGATCAAGAATAATGGTCTGGCAATCACCTGGCTGAGCTCATTAAGAACCCTCGGGTGCAAGCCATCCGGTCCCGGGGATTTATTTATGTTAAGTTTCTCTAGCTTAGCTCTAAGTCTATCTTCTGTTAGCCATGGCGGCACTTCCTGAGGTGTATTATTTAGTTCGGCCTTACAAGCAAGGTTCGTGTAGCCCCCCGATTCTTTTGTGAAGACTGAAGAGAAGAAATTATTTAACACTTCCGCCTTTTCTCTGTCCTCAGTGGCCATATTTCCTTTGTCATCTTTTATGGGGCCAATGTGTTCTGGCCTCGCTTTCTTACTGTTTATATACTTAAAGAACTTCTTGGGGTTCTTTTTACTCTCCTCCGCTATATGTCTCTCGTGTTCTATTTTAGCCGCCCTGATTTAATCTTTACATTTCTTATTACACTCTTTGTAATGCTTAAATGCTGCCAATGACCCCTCAGTCTTGTATTTTTTGAAAGCCTTTTCTTTAGCACTAATATACATTTTTATGTTGGAGTTTAGCCACCCAGGGTTTAGTTTTGCTCTTTTAAATTTATTTCCCTTTGGAATGCACTGGCCAATCCCCTTGTTATATATGCTCTTGAAGCACTCCCATTTTTCCTCTGTGTTCTTTGTTCCCAGGGTTCTATCCCATTTGATATTTTCTAGCAGCGAGCGCAGTTTAGGGAAATTGGCTCTTTTGAAATTCAGTGTCCTTATATTACCCTTGTGCTTCCTATTACTGTAATTAATACTGAAACCAATTGACCTATGGTCACTGTTTCCTAAGTTGTCCCGTGTTTCTATATCCTTGAGCAGGTCTGTATTATTGGTAATCAGTAGGTCAAGTACCACATTGTTTCTTGTCGGTGCATTCACCATCTGACCCATGAAATTGTCCTGAAAAACATTTAGGAACTGCCTAGCCTTGGCTGAGTGCGCAGTTCCTTCTGCCCAGTCTATATCTGGATAATTAAAGTCCCCCATTATAATGACATTTCCCATCCTTGCTGCCAATCCTATCTGTAACATTAGGTCCGCCTCACCCTCCTCCCTCTGGTTGGGGGGCCTATAGCATACGCCCAATATTACCTTCCCCACCGTGCCTTCCCTTTGAAGCTCTACCCATAGGGATTCCGCCTCGTCCTTAGCACCATTATTAATATCATCCCTCATATTTACCTGTATACTGTTCTTAATATACAGACATACCCCTCCCCCTTTTTTACCTTCTCTATCCCTGCGATAAAGGGAATACCCCTGAATGGTCGCCATCCAGTCATGGGAGCTGTCAAACCAAGTCTCAGTTATCCCCACAAAATCTAAGTCCTCCTCAAACATCAGCAGCTCCAGCTCTCCCATCTTGTTGGCCAGGCTTCTGGCATTGGTATACAAACCTCTTAATTTTGACCGGTTACCTATATCCTCTTTTGAAGTTTTTAGGCTGCTCTCTTGATTTTTCCCCATACCCACCCTGGGTATAGGAGCTCCGAACACCCTACCGCTAATGCCCCCATTTCTGCCCTCTGAATCTTGCTTTCCACTGGCTAATTCTACATCTGTACCCTCCCCCCCATTCCCTAGTTTAAAAGCCCCTCTAACTTTTTGGCCATCCTCTCACCCAGTACGGCTGCACCCACCCCATTTAGGTGCAATCCGTCCCTACCAAAGAGCCGGTGGCCGACTGAGAAGTTGGCCCAGTTCTCCAGGAACCCGAAACCCTCCTTACTACACCAGCTCCTCAGCCACTCGTTAACTTCCCTAATCTCCCGCTGCCTCTCTGGTGTGGCTCGAGGTACAGGTAGTATTTCGGAAAATACTACCTTGGAGGTCCTAGTCCTCAACTTAGCGCCTAAGTCCCTGAAATCGTTTAGGACTCTCCATCTTCCTCTGCCTATGTCATTGGTACCCACGTGTACCATGACAGCTGGGTCTTCCCCAGCCCCACCCAATAATCTGTTCACCCGATCCACGATGTGCCGAACCCGAGCGCCCGGCAAACAACAGACTGTTCGGCGCACACGGTCTTTGTCACAGATTACACTGTCTGTCCTTCTAATAATTGAGTCCCCTACCACCAGCACCTGTCTTTCCTTTCCCTTTCTCCCGGCCTCACTGGAGGAGTTCTTCCCCTGGCAGCTAGGGGCGTCGCTCTGCTCCAGCATTGCTGGTCCCTGACTGGTTTCCCCAACATCACACAACGGGGCGTATCTATTGGGGTGCTCCAGCCCAGGATCAGCCTCCTTGCCTTGTCCCCTTCTACCCCTCCTAACTGTCACCCCTCTACTCTGCTCTGATGCCTGCACCTCCAATACTCCGCCCACCTCTGTGCAGACCCCTGTCTGCACCTGACTGGTACGATCCTGGCTCTCCTCCGGTATGGACATTCGTCTCAGTGTTGCCAGCTGCTTCCCTAGATTCAGGACCTGAGCTTCCAGGGAAGCAAGGTGCTTACATTTTGCGCATTTGTATTCGCCCTCGATCACATGTCTGAGGAACGCATACATACCACAAGATGTACACCGAGTCGCATCTCCACACCTGCCGGGCATTGTACCTACTAATCTAATCTAATGGGGATTCAGCGATTTAAGTCTATCCTATGTGGCTATTTCCTGGCTTCCTAACTCTACCTTCTCACCCTCTGGTACTCCGCTTCACTCACTTGACACTCAGTTGCACAACACTCACAATCTCACAGCCCGGTCAGTCGCACAACACTCAGAGTCGCACAGCCCGGTCAGAGGCACAACTCTCAGTCGCACAGCCCGGTCAGACGCACAACTCTGTCGCACAGCCCGGTCAGACGCACAACTCTGTTGCACAGCCCGGTCAGACGCACAGCCCAGTCAGACGCACAACTCTGTCGCACAGCCCGGTCAGACGCACAGCCCGGTCAGACGCACAACTCTCAGTCGCATAGCCTGTTCAGACGCACAACACTCTCAGTCGCACAGCCCGGTCAGACGCACAACGCTCTCAGTCGCACAGCCCGGTCATACGCACAACGCTCTCAGTCACACAGCCCGGTCAGACGCACAACACTCTGTCACACAGCCCAGTCAGACGCACAACACTCTCAGTCGCACAGCCCAGTCAGACGCACAACACTCTCAGTTGCACAGCCCAGTCAGACGCACACACTCTCAGTCGCACAGCCCGGTCAGACGCACAACTCTCAGTCGCACAGCCCGGTCAGACGCACAACTCTGTCGCACAGCCCGGTCAGACGCACAACTCTCAGTCGCACAGCCCGGTCAGACGCACAACAGTCGCACAGCCCGGTCAGATGCACAACAGTCGCACAGCCCGGTCAGACACACAACACTCTCAGTCGCACAGCCCGGACAGACGCACAACACTCACAGTACACTCAGGTAGCAACAGGTACTCCCAGACACTCAGGTAGCAACAGGTACTCCCAGATACTCAGGTAGCAACAGGTACTCCCAGACACTCAGGTACTCAGGTAGCAACAGGTACTCCCAGATACTCAGGTAGCAACAGGTACTCCCAGACACTCAGGTACTCAGGTAGCAACAGGTACTCCCAGATACTCAGCTAGCAACAGCTACTCCCAGATACTCAGGTAGCAACAGGTACTCCCAGATACTCAGGTAGCAACAGGTACTCCTAGATACTCAGGTAGCAACAGGTACTCCCAGATACTCAGGTAGCAACAGGTACTCCCAGACACTCAGGTACTCAGGTAGCAACAGGTACTCCCAGATACTCAGGTACTCAGGTAGCAACAGGTACTCCCAGATACTCAGGTAGCAACAGGTACTCCCAGATACTCAGGTAGCAACAGGTACTCCCAGATACTCAGGTGGCAACAGGTACTCCCAGATACTCAGGTAGCAACAGGTAATCCCAGACACTCAGGTACTCAGGTAGCAACAGGTACTCCCAGATACTCAGGTAGCAACAGGTACTCCCAGACACCCAGATACTTAGGTAGCAACAGGTACTCCCAGATACTCAGGTAGCAACAGGTACTCCCAGATACTCAGGTAGCAACAGGTACTCCCAGACACTCAGGTACTCAGGTAGCAACAGGTACTCCCAGATACTCAGGTACTACACTACACCCTCAGTCACTGTTCAATCTCAGTCACCAGTCACCAGTTTTACTTACCTAGTGTGCGTCCCTTTAAGCCTGTCACTAGCAGTTCCTGGCGGTGATTCCTCTCTCAGTCGGTCACTCTCCTCTCTGCACCTGCCTCCCTCGGTCCCTACCCGGTCAGCTAGTCTCCTCTGCTCCTCTCTGTGGGGGGGGGGGGGTTCCCGCACCGCTCGCCGCAAGGGACAGTTTACTGCACGCCGCCCTCAACAAGGGGGGGAGGGGGGGGGGTTACCGCACCGCTCTTACTTCGGTGGGAGGGGGGGGCTCTTAGCACCGGACGCCGCCGCCGCAACAATGGAGGGGGGGGGGGTTACCGATCCGCTCGCCGCCCGCTTCCTTTCAGGGGGGGTTCTAGCCCGGACGCCGCCGCTCTTCTGAGGGGGGGTAGGGGGGGGACTCACACACCCGGTCTGTCTCACACCCGCTCCTCTCACTCGCACGCAGACACTGATCCCGCGCGCTCTGCTCTGCTCCACAGCACCACCTGCCGGTCTCCTCTGCAACGTTTGGAGGCGGGCATAACATCTGACCAAAAGTGCTTGTAATCTGCCTAAAAAGAAGCTCATGTACTACAGGCATTTTGGTTCAGACGACAAAATGCTCAGATGTGAACAGGGGCCATTGAAAGCGATTTTGCTTGTTTGGGCATTTTGGAACTTCAGAGATGAGCGGTTTACAAACTGAAAAAATGCTCAGGTGTGAACAGGGCCTAAAGGCAACTGTCAGATTTCACGTGGAAGGGATACGAGCAGCTCTGAAGCTGCCCGATCACTTCCACAACTGTTGCACCATATGTCCCTCCCCCCGATCAACGTTTGAGGTAGGTTTAGAGGAGGGGCCATGGGTGGGGTCGAAGGCGGGGTTGAAGGGGCCCCGTCAGGTAGGCTGTACGACGCCTTATGATTTCTAACAGCAGCCCTGTGCAGGGGTCAGGAGTATATAATATGCAGAGCGAAGGATGTGAGAGGGGGTGTGTAATGTACACACTGCAGAAGTATGAAATAATATATGAAGCCCAAGGTGCAGGGGCCTGGAATATGTATAGAATTGAACATAGTGCAGAAGTCAGGAATATGTAACATACAGAGTGCAGGGGTCAGGAGTAGGTAACAGACATAGTGGATGTGAGGGGGGTGTTTAATGTACACACTGCAGCAGTATAAAATGTAAAGCCCATTGTACAAGGTGCAGGGGCCAGGAATATGTACATAATTGCACATAGTGCATGAGTCAGGAGTATGTAACATACAGAGTGCAGGGGTCAGGAGTATGTACAGTATTGCACATAGTGCATGAATCAAGAATATGTAACATACAAAGTGCAGGGGTCAGAAGTATGTAACACGCAGAGTGGATGTGAGGGGGGTGTTTAATGAACACACTGCAGCAGTATGAAATGTAAAGCCCATTGTACAAGGTGCAGGGGCCAGGAATATGTACAGTATTGGCATAGTGCATGAATCCGGGAATATGTAACATACAGAGTGCAGGGGTCAGGAGTATGTAACACGCAGAGTGGATGTGAGGGGGTTGTTTAATGAACACACTGCAGCAGTATGAAATGTAAAGCCCATTGTACAAGGAGCAGGGGCCAGGAATATGTACAGTATTGGCATAGTGCATGAATCCGGGAATATGTAACATACAGAGTGCAGGGGCCAGGAGTATGTAACACGCAGATTGGATGTGAGGGGGTTGTTTAATGAACACACTGCAGCAGTATGAAATGTAAAGCCCATTGTACAAGGAGCAGGGGCCAGGAATATGTACAGTATTGGCATAGTGCATGAATCCGGGAATATGTAACATACAGAGTGCAGGGGTCAGGAGTATGTAACACGCAGAGTGGATGTGAGGGGGTTGTTTAATGAACACACTGCAGCAGTATGAAATGTAAAGCCCATTGTACAAGGAGCAGGGGCCAGGAATATGTACAGTATTGCGCATAGTGCATGAATCAGGCATATGTAACATACAGAGTGCAGGGGTCAGGAGTATGTAACACGCAGAGTGAAGGATTTGGATGTGTGGGGGATGTGTAATGTGCACAGTGCAGAAGTATGTAATGTAAAGCTTAATGTACAGAGTGCAGGGATCAGGAGTATGAAAATGTACAACCCAGTGTACATAGCATGTGTTTTTGTACAAAAAAAAAACCTGTCCCCATTAAGCACAAAATTCTCCCAGCTAAAGTCTTTCATCCCTCAGCAGCACCAGCCTGAATATCTTAACATTGACTGCATCTGATAGAACGCAGTCACCGTTCGGCCTTTGGTTAACATTTGTCAAGCTAGGCGGTCCTGATAGGGCCACCTATAGCTCGGATTTCGAGCTGTGTATGGCTAGCTTTGGACTGTTGTAACAATGTGTAAATAACCTAATGCAGGAAATGCGTCTTTGGCATTGATGCCTGTGGGCAAAAGCCTATTGTGCCTAATTGTAAATGCGGCCCTATGAATGACTGCCGGAGGACTTGTAAAGTTTTTTTTTTTTTAATTACAAAAATTGTTTTTTTGCTGAGGTTATTTTATGTGACCAGTTTACATGTAAACAGCTCTAAGAGCAGTGTGTGCCTTAAGAAAAATGTATTATTATTATACTGGATTTATATAGCGCCAACAGTTTGCGCCGGGAGACAGTACAGTTACAATCCAATAAAATACAAGAGGGTTAGGAGGGCTCTGCTCATAAGAGCTTACATTTGACCTTCCTCCCTGTCATGATTCCATGCTCTTATTAATATTGGGAATTTATTATAAAATGTATCATTGTCCGCATACACAATGCTGACTTCACACGTCACAGGGAAATTCCATTCTTTTACGGTTTCACCTTAGGCAAGTTTAGTAATGTCAGCAAAATATGTCAACCACCAAGGAATGACTTATATTAGCAATTAAACCCTTTACAATGGATCGGCTATAATGTATCTGCCATTGGAATGACAAGATATTGTTTGAGAATAAACCAGACTAATAAACTGAAAATACAAACAGCCATATATAAGAGAGCTGTAAATTTCATGTACAGACATTTAAAATGAATTCAGAAGAATATCAAAAAGATACTCTATATTACCAAAAGTATTGGGACGCCTGCCTTTACGCACACACAAACTTTCATGGCATCCCAGTCTTAGTCTGTAGGGTTCAATATTGCGTTGGCCCACCTGAGTTGCAGTGGGTTAAAAGGTTAACCACTTAAGCCCCGGAAGATTTTACCCCCTTCCTGACCAGGGCCTATTTTGCGATTCGGCACTGCGTGATTGTAATGGACAATTGCGCGGTCGTGCGACGCTGTACCTAAACAAATTTGACGTCCTTTTTTTTTACCACAAAGTAACAGAGCTTTCTTTTGGTGGTATTTGATCACCTGTGCGATTTTTACTTTTTGCGCTATAAACAAAAAAAGAGTGTCAATTTTGCAAAAATAACAATATTTTTCACATTTTTTATATGAAATTCCCCAAAAAAATGTAAAAATCAATTTTTTTTAACATTTTAGGCCAATTTGTTTTATGCTACATATGTTTGGTAAAAAAAAAATCGCAAAAAGCGTATTTTGATTGGTTTGCGCAAAAGTTATTGCGTTTACTAACAAAGGGAAAGATTTTTGTCATTTTTTTTAACGCGTAATGGCGGTGATCTGCGATTTTTTTTGCGGGACTGCGACATTGCGGCGGACAGATTGGAACCTTGACTGACATTTTTGACACTTTTGGGGTTACCAGTGACATTACTACAGTAATCAGTGCTATATATATATGCACTGTTACTGCAAAATGACACTGGCAGGGAAGGGGTTAACTTTATTGAGGAAGGAGGGGTTAAGTGTGTCCCTAGGGGCGTGCTTCTAACTGTGATTGGACATGGCTACTGGTGTAGGAACAGTGATCAACGGTCCTACATAATAGAACCGTATGATCACTATTCCTACACAGGGGAGAATGACAGGCGGCTTGTTTACATTAGCCGCCTGCCTTTCTCCCTTCATGGCGGACGATCGCGAGTGACCAGCGGACATCGGGTCCGCCGGTCACACGCACGGACTTCCCAGGGAACGAGCCGGGGCGGGCGCGCGCCTCCGCGGGCACGCGCTCGCCCGCTATTGGCTCACAAGCAAGTGACAGGCTAGTGACGTACCCATACGTCACTTTGCCTGGCCGGGGCTGACCCGTTAAATAAACGGCAACCGGTTAAATAAATAAAATAACTGCATGCTAAAAGAACATTTTACATGTAAAATTTATAGACCAGGGTTCCTCAACCAGGGTTCCTCCAGAGATCACTAGGGGTTCCTTGAGCAACGAGCAAATACTGCCTCTCAGATGAGTTCCCATTGACACCATTGGTCTTTTTAGCTATCTGTAAGGGGGTAATTCTTCCCAGTGACTACAAGTGTAAGGAGCATTCCTTCCACTGACCATCACACTAATGTATCATGAGTTATAAATATAGTAATTTTTAGCAGGGGTTCCCTGAGACCAGAAGGTTATTTCAAGGATTCCTCTGTGTTGAAAAGGTTGAGAAAGGTTGTTATAGACTGTAGTAACCCACAGCCCACCAAATGTACTTGTACATGTAGCACATTTCCCAGCTGTTTTGCTGGATATGGGTCCCCCTGGGTCACCGGGTGCAACAAAAGCACCTTTGAGCATGTTTCTCCAAGTGTGAGCCCTGAGACAATGACCAGTCCAGTATCTTTGGATTTTTGTATTTATTTGGTAACTTGGATAGGAGAAGGGATGAGTGGGATACTCCTTTGGCTCAACTATGTACAACTTGGTGGAGACACTTGAAAAATGCTGATTGGCGCTGACTTGACACTGGCAGGATGCCGGTAAACGCCGGTTAACGCTGCTTAACGCTGGCCTGATGCTGGCCTGATGCCTGTTAACTCTGAACTGACTTGTGACTGCTTTTCTGAATAAAGAACTCCTCTTTAAGCTCCCTTAATCTCCCTTGCTGAGGTAGCTGTCTGTATACACTGCTGCACTGCTGAACACTTCAGGGCGCACACTGGCGCCCCCTTTCTCTCACTTCTCTTCAGGGTTTAAACACCAGCACCCCCTTTCTCAAAACCTCTCTACTGCCTAGCTGGTTCCCAGATCCCTTTGACTTTCTGGAGTGGTCCCCTTTCCTAGGCAGACACCTGGGCAGCTTACAGTACTCACAACTCTGTTTTTCACGGAAACTTCTGTCCAGCAGCTCCACTCGGTCCACAGCACTCTGGATCCCTCTCTCCAGCCCAGCTCAACCTCCGGTCCTCTAGTCCGACCGGCCAGGACACACTTGCTTCCTCTGACAGGAGGAGTGGCAGCCGACAGGCTCCTGCTGGGACAAATACACTCTGTCATGTGCTCCCCTCAGACTTATACTCCATCCCAGGGTGCATTGCGGCAGAGTCCGCCCCCTTGGATAGATATAAGCCCTGGTGTGCTGTTGGTTTCCTTCACTGTCCAATAAGAGCCCTCATTGGACACAGTGGGGAGACTCCCCAGACTCAACAGACACACCTGGAAACACATGACAGCCTAGCTGAATGATCAGGCCCCCCTGATAAGCAGACAGGGCCACAATATGCTTTTCCTAGCACCTACCTAGGAGGGTGCTACATACACTTTTGAAATTCAGTTCTTCTCTCCTGCTATTTAAATGCATCTAGTTTAAACATTTTAATCTAACTTGGTGTCAGTCTCTTGTATTGCCCTGTACAGCAGACTGAGTAAAAAAAAGGCAACACTTAGGTACCAGTAGAAATGCTTCCAGGGTTGCCAACAGTCCGCACATTTATAGACAGTTTATAAATTTTGTTCTGTAAATGGTCTTTACAAACAGCGGCAGACCATTAAAAAATGGCTTACTAATTACTTTTCAACTGTACATGTGTAGCTCTAAAGCCGACCGAATACCATTCAGCGATCTTCAGTGCTTACGCTTTGTGGCGAATAGCCCAGTCCATGTCTGCACAGTGGCATTGCATGACGTCATGACGCATGCCATTAAAAGCATGCCCGACGTGCCATTTTCCGCCAGCCACCATTTCCATTGCAGTAGTCGAGTGATGACTCATCTGACTACTGCTTCTTCACTGTCCAGTCATAGTCTAGGGCAGTGATGGCAACATTTTGCGCCCGAGTGTCCAAACTGCAACACAAAACCAACTTATTTATCTCAAAGTGCCAACACTGCAATTTTTTATGGGCGCTCCATAATGTAGAGCATAATGGTCATCCCAAAGTTATTAAACTCTCTAATTTGATCATTTTTTGTGGCCTGAATACATCAGAGCGATCTATGAATTTGCACATTCTGCAGTGACCACATGGGGACATACCTTTCTGTGAGCCAGTTCCTACATACTCTGACTGAATAAGCATATCATTAAGTTTCTTGCTCTTTTTGCTACTATTAATGGTCTTTAGCCAACAATGGCTTCAAGATCCTTAGCACGGGTAAGTATATGCCAGTGTTGTTTCAGGATCTTGCCCACCTCCTCTCATAAGGCCCCATACTGCGTTATAATCTTCACTTCAGTAGTTTTAGTATGGGTAATTTTAGGTTTAGGAAGGTCAGCTCTCACATTACTGGTTGCCTTTTTTTCTGGCCCTCCTAAGGATGCGGTGGGGATATCCTCTCTCCCTGAATCTTTCTTAGAGTTTGCCCGCTTCACGCCTGTAATCGCCATCAGTAGAGCAATTCCTCGCATCCTAAGGAACTGCCTAACTGGTATGCCCCTTACAAGGGGCCTAAGATGGTGGCTACTTGTGTGCAGGAGGGAGAGAGCTGGAACGCTCTTGGAGAGCGTCGCCGGGCTCGATGATGTCACTGGAAGCGCCAAAATGCATTTCTGAGCATGCGCACTAGAGATGGCCGGTCAATGTGCGCTCCTTTGTCAAGCTCTTCCGAGTATAGCTCGTGTGCCCACAGAGAGGGCTCTGTATGCCAGCTGTGGCACATGTACCATAGATTCGCCATTGCCGGTCTAGGGGCATGGAGGTGACCTAGCTTTGATGCTTAACTGCAGCAGAGAAACGTTAGGTGACAAAATTAGCTGTGCTGTCTGGAAGGGCTGTGTAAATCTCAGAACTAGAAGGATAAAACCACAAATCATTTGATTGGCATAACTGCAGAAGAGCCCTGGGTCCATCTTAAAATAAATTTATGAAACAAAATTAAAAATTTTTGTCAGAAATCTGTATTTAACCACTTAAGCCCCAGAGGATTTGGCTGCTAAACGACCAGAGGGTATTTTGCGATTCGGCACTGTGTAACTTTAACGGACAATTGCGCGGTCGTGCGACGCTGTACCTAAACGAATTTGGCGTCCTTTTTTTCCCACAAACAGAGCTTTCTTTTGGCGGTATTTGATCACCTGTGCGATTTTTTGATCACGCGCTATAAACAAAAAAAGAGCGTAAATTTTGCAAAAATAACAATATTTTTCCCTTTTTTTTATATGAAATTCCCCCCCAAAAAATGTAAAAATCAAAATTTTTTAATATTTTCAGCCAATTTGTTTTATGCTACCTATGTTTGGTAAAAAAAATCGCAAAAAGCGTATTTTGATTGGTTTGCGCAAAAGTTATTGCGTTTACTAACAAAGGGAAAGATTTTTGTCATTTTTGTTGTTTTTTTTTTTAACGCGTAATGGCGGCGATCTGCGATTTATTTTGCGGTACTGCGACATTGCGGCGGACAGATCGGACCCTTGACTGACATTTTTGACACTTTTGGGGTTACCAGTGACATTTCTATAGTAATCAGTGCTATATATATGCACTGTTACTGTAAAAATACACTGGTAGTGAAGGGGTTAACTTTATTTGAGAGGGAGGGGCTGTGTGTGTCCCTAGGGGCGTGATTCTAACTGTGATTGGCTGTGGCTTCAACTGTATGCAGAGTGATCAATGGATCTACATAGTAGATCCATGTGATCATCTCTCATACAGAGAGGAGAATGACAGGCAGCTTGTTTACACAAGCTGCCTGACTTTCTCCCTCTCCCCCGCCGATCGCAGAGTGGCCGGCGGCGATCGGGTCCGCCGGTCACACGCGCGGGGGGGTCCGTGACCACGCGGGAGCGCGCCTCCGGCGGCGCGCGCTCGCTCCCTAAACCCTCACAGGCGAGCGACGTAGACCTACGTCACTTTGCCTGTGAGGGGCTGACCGCCGCCGTAGATAGTCGTGCGGCGGTCGGCAAGTGGTTAAAACTCCAAATGTAAGTTTCAATGTCAGTCTTCTGTGATTCAAAGTCTGAGTTTCAAAGTTTAAAAATTTTAAGTATGACATGAAAAATAATCATTCTGACGATAAAGTCAGAATTCTGAGAATAAAAAACAAAATTCCGAGTTTGAAAGTTAGATTTCTGAGATCAAAGCCAGAAATCTAAGTTTCAACGTCACATTTTTGGGATTTAAAGTCAAAATTCTGAGAATAAGGTTTTTGAAAGTCAGAATACTGACTTTAAATCTCAGAATTCTGACTTTGAAATGCAGAATTCTGAGTTTTATTTTTTAAAAGGCAGAATTTGTTTAATTTTTTTTAGGTTGACCCCAGGGCTTTCTGTAGACTTTAGATCTCAGAACTCTGACTATGAAAGTTAGGCTCACACTGGCATTAAAAGCAAGCGTTTCAGAGACGTTAAAAATGCCCCTCAAACCCTATGCACAAGATGCAATAGACAGTACATTGTGCTGTTCACACTATAAAAGCATGAAGCGTTAGCATTGCTTGGTTTCAAAATGAAAGCCTCATATCGAGTCAGGAGGCGTTTGAAGCCTTTCAATGCCTCCCATTTAAGTCTACGGTAATGCTTAGCAAACACTCTGGCAGGCGTTTGTGGTGGGGTTTGGGTATGGTTGAGGCACATTAAAATTAGTTTATTTTTGTCACTTTCCATTGTGGAGCAGTTTTAACGCTCATCAAACTATCCAAAACCACGGGAAGACTGAGACACGATCACCCTGCTATCATTGCCAACCTGAGACCGTTTGGAGAGGACCAGTGAATGCGGCAGCGTTACCGTCCTGTGTCCAATTTCGGATCTCAAGCTCTATATGCCTGTTTTTATGACCCTGATGTAAGTGTGTCCTCTTTATTTTACATTAAACTGTTTTAAACGTACTTCACTATCCTGGTCAATTCCTTTATTTGCATATCGCTGAGGAGCGTAAGGAGGAGGATTGTGGAGTTCTGTGATTTACAGGAGGTTGTGAAGTGGACCACTCTAGAGGGCTAGGTCTTATACACTTGGATTCTGGTCGCATTGGTTGATCCTGCTTGCATAGCCCCTGTAATTAAGGGGTCTGTGCTTTCTGGTAAGCACACTCACACACTGGGTGCCTATATGGTGAAGGGATTGAGAATATACCATGTGAAGAGTCTATTCTTTGGATAGTTTTATCTTCATTACTTATTCGCTTATTGGGACTCATCACCATGAACTTTTGATGCACTTTATTAATATTTTTTGAATATTTCTGAATTTTAGATTATTTATTAATCATCCCTACAGTTGATGGTTTGTCACTATGCACTTTATATGTCAATAACTTTAAGGTAGTATTTATCACTTATTTGCACGCTAAATGGTGAGCGCAGCTTAGTACGCCTTGTGTGTATCATATACCTATCCAAAACCACGCATAGGGCATTTATGGAGCATTTTTAACGCTTGTAAAACACCCTATACTAAAGCTCATTGATGCCTGTCTGACGCCCATACTGACGCCATAAAAATGCTATAGTAGCGTTTGTTGAGCGTTGGAAATTTAGTCAAGTGTGAACAAGCCTTTAGAATTTTGACTTTTAATATAATGATATTGACTATTAAAATCAGGATTCTGACATTAAAACTCAGAATATGTTTACATTTTTTCTAGAAATGCCCCAGGGCTCTTTCGCATCTCCATGCCTCTAAAACCAATATAAGTACACACATTTGTCCTTGTCCTCTTGAGTTCCCCTTACAGCATAGCTAAGACTTAGACAGCTGAAGGGGCCACTCAGATGTACTGCATTTACCTGTGCTGACAAGGAACATGCTGAAAGGAGAAGAGAGCAGAGGGATGACCTTATGTGCTGATGCTGCCTCACGATCCAATTAATCAGATTAGGGGCACGGTGGTGACCAAACTGTTATTGTCAACTGTAATAGAGAAAAGTCAGGTCTCCAGGATGGCTGTGCTATCTGGGAGGAGTGTATACGTCTCATGACTGAATGGGAAGATAAATCAGTCATCTGACAGGTAAAAATAAAATGCAGTTCATCTATGGATTTTCCTGTTTGATTGGAGAACAGTTTAAAGACATATGCACTGTGTTAACACACGTGTTTTAAAGTATATTATGGCAATGCACACACTGTGGTGTGTAGCAGTGCTGTTCCTTATTGAAATTGGGGGTGGCATTCATTTTGAATAGCACTCTAATGCACTAAACCAACAAGCCTTTAATGCACCCGTGCTGCAGTGCACCACATTGTGCTGTATCATACTACCTGTGTTGCAGAGAAATGTATTAGCAAATAGCGCAGGTAATATTTTAGGGCCATTGTGGTGCATTAACGGCCTATTCAAATGAATACTGACATGCATTAATGCAGCCCATTTGACCTCACAGGCATAAAAGACCTAAGTGTATAATTTGAACATCAGTTGTTAGATACTGTAAGTATTAAGTATTTCTGATTGTTTTTAGTATTTTTTTCTTCATTTGATTTACTTATTTAACATTGGTAATGTGGCTATTGCTGTGTTTTTGTGCATGTTAAATAATGTATAAAATAATATAAACCCGCACTCTCTAAAAGACTGTGAAAACGAAAAAAGTGTATGATGCAGCTGCTGTTGCACTAAGTAAAATATTTAGACAATATGTATATGCTCAATTTTAAAACAGCGCTAGCATAAAATCAAAATACACAAGGTCTTCAACACTAAAATAAAATAAAAAATGTGCACAATGTGACAAAATCATTGAACCACATAAATTTCTAATATATATAATAAATGTGATAAAAAATTCCAATCATATAAAATTGATCAATATAGTGCAACCATGTTGCATTGCATCCCTTGGAACAGGCACAAGTTACTTCCAAGGGATGCAATGCAGCATGGTTGTTGATGAAAATACTGGGTCTATGGAGGAATCTCAGACCACCTTTGACTAAAGCCCCGTACACACGCAACGATTATTGGCCGACCGATCGTCCGTCTTTGTCCAGAGTGGTGTCTGTTGGTTGGAATGTGCCTAGACTGCACACGAATTTTCTCACCTGACAAAATTCTACTTCAGAAGTGATGTCATGTGTTGGTTTGCTTTCTTTGTGTTCTTTCTTCTCTGAGCATGCCCAGACGTTCTCATTAGATTTTTCCCTGTCGAAATCTGTACTGACTGCACGAAAATCGGCCGTGTTTTGACGGCGGACAAAAATATTATAGCCTGCACACCAGATTTTTTTCGGCCGAAAATTCGGAGTTGGTTGTCGGAAGCATCATACTAACAAACCGAAAATCGGCAGACCAGTCGTTGGACGAAAATTCCCTGCCAATTTTCGACGCGTGTGTACGGGGCTTAAGAATCACCTTGAACAACCTGGCATTACATAGGAGAAGTCCTGGTGCATTATCATATCCCAGTGGTTACAGGCTTTTCCCTTTGGTCTGGTGAGTGGGGTACCTGGAGGGGTCACAGTCACCTGGAGCACCTTTACGTATACGTTTACACTGGAGCACCTTGCACTATATTGATCAATTTTATATGATTGGACTTTTTTTTATCACGCTTATTATATATATTAGAAATGTATGTGGTTCAATGATTTTGTCACATTGTGCACATTTTTTATTTTATTTTAGTGTTGAACACCTTGTGTATTTTGATTTTATGTTAGCGCTGTTTTAATATTGAGTATATACATGTTAAATAATGCATTTAGGGAAAAGTAAAAATCTAATAGAGTAAAATATTGGGGTAGAGTAGTGGCAAAACTACAGAGGAAGAAGATTTGGGGGTGCTCATTTCACATGTTTGCAAAATGAGCAAACAGTGTGACCTGGCAGTGGGGAAAATGAATATAAATCTGGAGTATGTTGCTAGAGGTATCACCAACAGGAGGAAGAAGGTCCTGATTCCCCTATATAGATCTTTAGTTATCACTAGAAAGATCACTAGCAGGAGGATGAAAGTCTTGACTCCTCTATATAGATCTTTAGTAATTACTAGAGGGATCGTTAGCTGGAGAAAAGAGGTCCTGACTGCTCTATACAGGTCTTGAGCTATCACTAGAGCAATGCCCAGCAGGAGGAAGGAGGTTCTGATTCCCCTATATAGATCTTTTTTTTAAAAGATATTTTTATTGAGTATATAAACAAACATACAAATATAAAGAACCAACAAACACAAGACCTTCTTAGCAAAGAAGGGAAACAAATACAACGCAACGCTGTCAAGCATTACCATGATCACTGGTGCTCCCCGGTCACACCCCCCCCCCCCCCCCCAAACAAATAATATAGGAGAAGCTGCAGTTTAACAAGACATCATGTACAAGTCAATACTAGTAGAAGTATACACCATACAATACTGGGAACATCAGTAGTGATCCCTTACGGAGTAGCAGAGAAGGAATCTGTCTCCATCGAACTAGGAGGAGGTAGAGTAAGGGGACTGGATATCCAGCCATGCCATATTTTGTCAAACAAGTGTGGATGACCTCGCAACTCAAAAGTGAGTTTATAAAGGGGAAGACAGTTATTAACTAATTGAAGCCAGGCAGTAACCGTAGGCCCCGTAGAACCCTTCCAACCCAGAAGTATCGCCTTTTTAGCATAAAAATACAGGATGCGGAGCAGGCGTTTGACGTGTCTGGCAACCAGCAGGTCCCCGAACATGCCCAACAGCCAATTCTTCGGAATGAAGGACATTAGGGAGACCAAGAACCGAGGACAGGAATGTATTAACTTCAGCCCAAAATTTAGCCACCACCGGACAGGACCAAAAACAGTGAAGAAAGTCGGCCGGCTAACCACAGCCCCGAAAACAATCAGGGGTGGGACGCATGCCGAATTTATACAGGTGGCCAGGAGTAAAATAACTCTGATGAAACACCTTCAGTTGGATCAGGCGATCGTTGGAGGCTATAACAGACCCCTATATAGATCTTTAGTTATCACTAGAGGGATCACCGGCAGGAGAAAGGAGGTCCTGATTCCCCTATATAGAGCTTTAGTTATCACTAGAGGAATCACCAGCAGAAGGAAAATGGTCCTGATTCCCCATTATAGATCATTAGGTATCACTGGAGGGATCACCAGCAGATACATAAGGTTCAGAAGGATAGTATTTTCAGTATGAAGCTAAGAAGCTGAGATCAAGAACATGGGGACATGACCTCAAACTAGCAAGAGGAAAGTTAAAAACGAATCTTATAAAGAGTGGTTGGTTCTGGGAACAGACATTCTAGTAAAAAGGGACAGACTAGATAGACCAATTGGTATTCTTCTGCTCACTCTGTGGGCCTAATTTACTAAAGTCAAACAGACTGTTCACTGCCTGCTGACTTCCATCATTAAATCATGTGCAAATGCTGTTATTTTCCTTGCACATGATTGAGTATTCTTAGCAAAGTGAAATTTTAGAACATTCGCTGAGCTCTGGGGAAAAATCCCATGCAAAGTCCAACTTCACTTGCCAGCTTTGATTTCCTTGAGTAAATGAACCTCAACATTTCTATGTTTAAGGGGCCCTAAAGGGTATTTCCATCTTCAAGCCAATGCAATAACTCTTCAATAGACTTGCAATTGTGACTGTCAGGCATAGTGACACTTTTACTTCCACCAATGAGCTACGAGTTCAATGGTTTGCTGAGACTGGGCTGGGTTGCGCCAGAAAAAAACTGAGCAGATCTAAATGAGTAGCTGGAAGTAGAGCTGCACGATTAATCGTATGAAAATGGCGATCTCGATTCACCCCCCCTGACGATCTAAACCTGACATATTCTCGATTCTTTGCATAGCTGAGGGAGCAGAGAAAACAGCTGTGGAAAACTCCCAGTAACTATAAACAAAATGATTACATTGTATCTTTCCTCCCGCAAACGCCTATCAGCATTAAGTCTCCCAGTAACTATAAACAAAATGATTACATTGTATCTTTTCCTTCCCTCTGCCAGGGAGAAAGGAAGTTTAACCTCTTAAAGACTAGACCTTTCTCTGACACTTGTTGCTTGCAAGTTAAAATCAGGTTTTTTTTGCTAGAAAAGTACTTAGAACCCCCAAACATTTTATATATTTTTTTAGCAGAGACCCTACAGAATAAAATGGCGATTGTTGTAATATTTTATGTCACACTGTATTTGCGCAGCAGTCTTTCAAACGCAATTAATAAACTTTAATGAATAAAAAAAAAACGTAACAGTAAAGTTATCCCAATTTTTTTTTGTTACACAGAGAATCGTGAGAGAATCGTGATCTTTATTGCAAGCTAAAAAATCGTGATTCTCATTTTGGCCAGAATCGTGCAGCTCTAGCTGGAAGTAAGGGAGGAATTCCACTAAAATGACTAAACATGGAAAACCCCTTTAACTGACAATATTTGAAACACTAAACAGCTCTGAAATGACAAAAAAGTTTTGTTTTTAGAAAGGAGCTCTTCTTTAAACTGGCATTAGCCTCTCCCCATTATATCTACTCTGAGCAATTACCCAACAATGGAAGTGCGGTCATGTGGAGTCATTACCCACAAATCTCTGCTCCCCTGGGGTCACTTTCAGAAAAGACTTTAAGATCCGATTGCTTCAGAGATATTAACTATTAAGGTAATGAAACAGCTTGCCCTTCACAGCGACTGGTCCTGCGAGGCACGTGCGCTCAGCAAGGTTGTAACTAACTCGGCAGACATTCCATGGAAAGGCTAAGAAAGGAAGTTACAGATTAAACTGGAGGCAGCCGAGTCATTTTACTTTCTTAGAACAAACATCAGGGGATTTCATTCGGAGGAAAGATGTTGTTTACAAAGAACATTAGAGTTTCAGTCACCCAGAACTGAAAAAAAAGCTCAATGCTTACTGCACTACCATGCAATAGAAAATGATTGTGGCCATTTGTGAGTTAGTAGTTCCCTGACTGGACTCACTTGTTGGCTACAATTTTGCTTTAAGGTGTCAGTTGATGGAATTGAGATATCTCAGTTTTTAGTGTGTAGGGACCCTAATCCAAATGTAGTGTTTGCAGCTGGGCTTTTGCCAGCCTTAGCTTGTTTGCTTTTGCAAACTTGGCTTGTTGGGTTTTCCCAAGCCCAAGACATTGTTTGCTTCTGCCTGGTACTAGGGAACGTTCTCCAGGAGATAGAGTGAGAAAATAAGGTGTGTTGGTTATAAATATTTATACCTTCAAAACATTCTGCATTGAAGCACACAAATATGGACAGGATCTATCTATAATATTGGAAAATAAAGCCTTCATCCCAGTCGATGCCTTCTGAGAGGAAACGCGTTGGATTGGAGCTAACAAAGTGACGTCAACTAGCATGGACCACACTGCAGGCGGCCGTGCAAGATATTATCCCATATTGCTCTAATTAATCCTTGATGTAAGTGCAATTTTTGTTTAATAAACCAGCTTTATACGCATTATTGCACTATGAGGGTCTTCCATTATCTTTTATAACCACATGATGTGATTAATGAGATTAACCTCCCTGGCGGTATGATTCTGTCAGGAATTCTGTACCAATTCTTTTCATGGAAATTTGGCGTTATGTATTATAGGCCTACAATTCTTAGTAATTACTGACTTAAACCTGACCAAAACAAGAGTCTAGTAGACATTCCAGATGTGATAAATTTAAAACACAAACGCGTGAATTATAATCAAATCAATAATATAATTTTATTATATAATATATAATATATAATAAAATTATATTATTGATTAGATGATAATTCATGCGTTATATATTATATATATATGTGTGTGTGTGTGTATATATATATATACACACATATATACATACATATATATATATATATATATATATATATATATATACACATATACATATATATACATATATACATATATATATATGTATATATATATATATATGCATATATATATATATATATATATATATATATATATATATATATATATGCATATATAATATAAAATGTGTTTTGTGCAACGTTTTTTTTTTTTTTTTTTTGAATTTCCCTCCCTAGTTCCGCTCCCATGCAGCATTGCTGCTGCAGGGAACGGAACTAGGAAGTCCTCCTACCGACAGACGAGCGGCGGAGATCTCGGCTGGCGGTAACAGCAATGAGAGCTCATCGCTGGATCGCCAGGATAAGGTAAGAGACGCTCCGCTGCGCTGTCTGCATAGCTCTGCCATTCACCCCGAGCATGACTCGGGGATACCGATAATAGCAGAAAATTCCTACCCCGAGTCACGCTCGGGTTTACCGCTAGCGGGGTTAAAGAGCACCATAAGCTTGGATACATTCCCTGGAGCTGGCTGACCACTTGTCTTTAGAGACGCTTCCACTCACACACATATGATCTCTTGGTGGGATCATTTGATTTGGTAAGCGGCCAATTTTCACATATAGGGCACAGCAGTGACACACTTTCCATTGTGAATTATTTCAGCTGCACTACAAACAGTTTGTTGTATTTGCATGTGGGAAAGTTGGAGCGTCATCTTTTCACTAAACACATTGAATTGTGGAGCACTGGACTATTTATGAACTTTTTGCACCATTTATTATTTGTTATTTTTTGTGAACAGATCGTGACTACTCATTTACAAAAAAAATATATTTGATGTAATTTACTTGTTACACCGTTCCAGGCAACTAGAGTTTCACTTATTTAGTGACACTTTGCACATTGTTTATTGCATCTGTTACCTAATCACTTTTAGAATAATATCTCATTTAAAATCAGCACATCTTATTTATTTTCTCCTCACTATTCAAGGAGTGTTTGATTGCAGCAGTTTTTTTATTTCATATATTTGCAGCTGAGCGCACCTTTTTGTATTGTTTAGCTATCTATAATAGTGCCTTTAATGACTGCCTTTGTAAGGCTCCATTCACCTGAGCAGATCATTTTCAGGCGTTTGTTTGGACGTTTTTCAGGCATTTTTTCGGGGGTTTTTCGGGCGTTTTTTCCAGGAGTTTTTTGCATATGTTTGGAGGCAGGCATTGACATCTAACAAAATGCTTGTAATCTGCCAAAAAATAAGCTCATGTACTTTTTTGAGCTTCAGGCGTTTTGCTTCAGGCGACAAAAGCTGTGAACAGGGGCCATTGAAATGAATGGGATTTTGCTTGTTGGGCGTTTTGAGACTTCAGAGATAAGCGTTTTACGAGCTGAAAAATGCTCAAGTGTAAACAGGGCCTAAGGGAATTCTTCATGATAACATTAGTCAGTGGACCCAGATTATATGGACACGCATCCCAACACTTAACTAACTTTCCATGTGTTGTCATCCATTACATATGTAACCATGAGCTCCCTTTTGTTGTATTATGAGACCAAGGACTCATCCACTGTCTATAAAAACACACATCTTCAATGCATTGGACTAGGCTTTTCTACATGTCTTAGTATGGGTGTCTATTCTCTTGCAATTGAAATAATGATATCATAGTTTGGGTCCAGCGACTTAGGGTATAATGAAGAATTTCTTTACATCTTTCAACATATTCAAATGCAGATGTGTATGTGTGGCTTAACACTGGCACTGATACCAATGCTAACACAATCCTCTATAGAAGGGGTCTCCAAACTTGATAAGCAAATGGCTAGTTTATTATCCTTTGGACTGGAGGAGGAGCTGGACTGTGGCCAGTGAAAGTAGAACATTTCCTGGTGTCAGTAAAAATGCCCCATCACTGGTATCAGTGAGAGCAATAAAGCCCTATCATTGGTGTCAGTGGGAGGAATAGTGCCCCATAGTTGGTGTCAGTGAAAGGAATACTGTCCCATCATTGGTGTCAACGGGAGGAATAGTGCCCCATAGTTGGTGTCAGTGGGAGGAATACTATCCCATCATTGGTGTCAGTGGGAGGAATAGTGCCCCATAGTTGGTGTCAGTGAAAGGAATACTGTCCCATCATTGGTGTCAACGGGAGGAATAGTGCCCCATAGTTGGTGTCAGTGGTAGGAATAGTGCCCCATAGTTGATGTCAGTGAGAAAGCAGTCTTAAAGGTGCACAGAGACAGTCTGAAGGAGCAGAAGGTAAATCTGCGTTATCAAAGAACGGCAGTCCGCTACAGAGGTATATGGGATTCTTTTGCATAAAAGTGTATGTTTGAAAATGCAGGGCATAAGATTTTTTTCACTTTGGCCTAAATGAAAAAAAAAAAGTACAAATGACACGAGCAAAGAACTGTCAGGGAACATGTTGTTATTATTACAGCACTGATTCTGTCTTTGACTATTTTTATTGGATTTTGCTACATGACAGACTTCTTTACATTTATTTTACACATATATTGTTTGTGAAGCTCCACTGATACTGATCTGAGGGGGACGAGGGAGCAAGCGTGCTTGGAAGGAATCCAAACCCACTCAAACTAAATAAGGTTAATTAAGACCACTGCATTGATCTTGAGCCAGACTCCATAATATCTTGATGACTAGTTTGTTATTTCAGCTTTATAAATTGAATTATGCAAATTAGCCGTGTTATCTCTCAGCTTCTAAGTTACTGGCAAAGAGTTAAAACTGCATTTAAGGGGGAAAAAAATGTGTGTTTTATAAATGTAAGGTTCTTTTTTTTAGGGGCAAATTAAAGCAAAATTAATTAAAACAAAATGGAATGCTAATTTATAGAGATGAGATGAGCTGATGTGATATAACGTGTTGGCCATTTACTAATTCACTATCGCTTTTCACTGCTAGATGTCAGAGAGTCATGTGACCATTGTCAACTTTAATGAAATCTTCTGATCTCCGGATCCTGTTTTTAAAATTCAGCTTTTTTCATAGATGTCTCCAACTAGCCCAATGCCGAACACCCATGTTTAAAATTTTGATATAACATACACTATATTACCAAAAGTATTGGGACACCTGCCTTTACACGCACATTTTAATGGCATCCCAGTCTTAGTCCGTAGGGTTCAATATTGAGTTGGCCCACCGTTTGCAGCTATAACAGCTTCTGGGAAGGCTGTCCACAAGGTTTAGGAGTGTGTCTATGCAAATTTTTGACCATTCTTCTAGAAGCGCATTTGTGAGGTCAGACACTGATGTGGACGAGAAAGCATGGCTCGCAGTCTCCGCTGTAATTTATCCCTATGGGGTTGAGGTCAGGACTTCCCGAGCCAGTGTGGTTGTGGCTGGGTGTCGTGGAGATGCAAGTTGGTGGGTCTGTGCAGACCATTTAAGTTCCTCCACCCAAAACTCGCTCATCCCTGTCTTTATGGACCTTTCTTTGTGCACTGGTGCACAGTCATGTTGGAACAGGAAGGGGCCAACCCCAAACTGTTCCCACAAAGTTGGGAGCATTAAATTGTCCAAAATGTCTTGGTATGCTGACGCCTTAAGAGTTCCTTTCACTGGAACTAAAGGGCCAAGCCCAGCTCTGGAAAAACAAACCCACACCATAATCCCCCCTCCACCAAACTATTTGGACCTGTGCACAAAGCAAGGTCTATAAAGACATGGATGAGCGAGTTTGGGGTGGAGAAACTTGACTGGCCTGCACAGACCCACCAATTTGCATCTCCACGGCCCCCAGCCACAACCACACTAGCTCGGGGACAAATTGTTTATCAATTGTTCAGCCGATTCAGCCAACTAACCAATCGCATATTACTTCCGACACTTATTAGGGCAGGTACACCCATACTGAAGATGGTCCCAACCCATCATTCTGCGAAGAACGTAACCATCCCCTACCTTCAAAAACCCATCGACCTCTGCCTGCTGCTATGACAACACCAGCCCCACCCTATTCAAAGAAAAGAGACACCCATATAACCAGTGAAGGAGCATAAGAGCAGCAGAAACCTGTCCTACACTGTCCCCCTGATCAACTGAGGCAACTAGAGGCAACACACCCCACCAAGAGACCCCCTAGGACCACACCCTGCCCCACCCAGTCCTCCACCAATAAGGTAAGACCTATTTTTTTCATAACTATTAGTATTAACCCCTGTTTTACTACAGCCTAGTATGTCATAGCCATATGTACATGCATGAGAACTAGTGGTGTGTCATCATGGGTTGGCTGTGAAAGTCAGGAAGTAACAACTGGCCCCCGATGATCCTAGATCTAAGATGGTGGAGCAGAAGAAGAGAAGTATGGGAAAAATGTTGGCTGCAAGGAAGAAATCATCATGAACTAGTAAGTATGGTTTTTTTCTTATAATATATAAACTTTTATTGTAATGACTGAATTAAATAATATTTGACATGTAGATAGAAGATCATCTTCAAAGCATCGGATATCCCAAAAACAATTGGGAAGTGAGATTTCAGGCAATCAGGAGGGACTTTAGAAACTCAGGAGAGTCTTCAGGAACTTCAGGAGAGACTTTAGGAACCTAATATGTACAGTCTGGAGGAAAGAAGGGAAAAGGGAGACATGATTGAAACCTTTAAATACAGTACATCAAGGGGGGGGGGGGGGGATAAGGTTTAAGAGGCAGGATTTCCAATATGAAACCAAGATGAAGAATACGGGGACATGACCTAAAACTGACTGGAGGAAAGTTCAAAACGAATCTAGTTAGAAAGTATTATTTTACTGAAAGGGTAGTTGATGCTTGGAATAGACTTCCAGCAGAGGTAGTGCGTCAATCAACAGTAAGTGGTTTTAAACAAGCTTAGGACAAACATAAAACTACACTCAGATTAAAAAAAGTTAAAAAAAAAATACAAAAACACACAAAAAAAAACAGGCAAACTTGATGGGCCACTTGGTCTTTTTCTCTGCCGTCTCCTTTCTATATTTCTGTGTTTCTACCTCCCTAACATCATTTCGGACTGTGTTCTTGCCCAATGTCCACCTGTGGGTTTGTGTAGTACAGCTGCTCACATTACATTTTCCATAATTTAACAAAATATGTTTAAAGTCCAGTAGGAAGAGTGGTAGCCCCTCATAATAAGAACACCAGGTGTGCAGAAGCAGGAACTCCCACCATTAGAGTCACCAAGTAATATAGGCAATTTTCTAGTAGTTTAATTCTTTAGTATCCACCAAAAATGAACCACTTGCTGACTGCCATATAGCACTTTTACTGCTACGTGATCCTGCACCTCTGCTGTACGGGGCGCGCACGAGCTGCTGGCGGGCTGCTTCTGCTGCGATAATGCACAGCAGAAGCTGATTTGTGAGTGTGGGGCAGTCAGTGTCCTCCGGCACCTACTGATCATCGGTAAAACACAGAGAACTGAGATATGCCTATGTAAACAAGGCATATCTCAGTTCTGAAAGGGGGGAGGGATCTATCCTGTGTTCCAGCAAAGCAGGGACTTTAATTGATCTCTTCCCTTAGTGAAAGCAGCACACTGTGTACACAAAAACACTGGCTAGGTACACAGTTAACCCTTTGATCGCCCCTGATGTTTAACCACTTCCCAGCCAGTATCATTAGTACAGTGACAGTGCATATTTTTGGCACTAATCACTGTATTAGTGCCACTGGTCCCCAAAAAGTGTTAGTTGGTGTCTGATTGTCCACCGCAATATTGCAGTTCCGCTATAAGGCGCTGATCACCACCATTACTAGTATAAAAAAATAAAAAAATAAATAAAAATTCCATAAATACCGTGGGTAAAATAAGTATTTAACACATCACCATTTTTCTAAAGAAAAAAAATGTATTTCTAAAACTGCTATTGACATGAAATTTTCACTACATGTCGGTACCAACTCATGCAATCCATATATGCAAAGAAACCAAAACAAATAAGTTCAGAAATGAAGTTATGTGTAATAAAATGCAATGACACAGGGAAAAAAAGTATTAAACGTGCTAACCGAAATGTATTTAATACTTGGTACAAAATCCTTTGTTGGTAATGACAGCTTCAAAATGCCTCCTGTATAGAGAAACTAGTCCCATGCATTGCTCGGGTGTGATTTTGGCCCATTTTTCCACACAAACAGTCTTCAAATTTTGAAGTTTCCGTGGGCCTCTTCTATGAAATCTGATCTTTAGTTCTTTCCATAGATTTTCTATTGAATTCAAATCAGGTGATTGGCTGAGCCATTCTAGAAGCTTTATTTGCTTTCTTTGAAACCAATTAAGAGTATCCTTGGCTTTGTGTTTGGGATCATTGTCTTGCTAAAATGTCCACCCTCGTTTCATCTTCATCATCCTGGTAGATGGCAGCAAAGTGATTGATCAAGAATGACTTGGTCCATTTTTCCATTCATCCTTTCTTCAATGAAATTAAGTTTTCCAATACCTTATGCTGAAAAACAGCCGCACACCATGCTGTTCCCACCTCCAAACTTCACTGGTGGCATTGGGGTGTTTTTGGGGTGAGGAGCAGTGCCATTTGACCTCAAATCTTGGTGTGTATTATGGCATCCAAAGAGTTCAATGTTGGTCTCATCTGACCAGACTATATTTTCCCCGAATTTCACAGGCTTGTCTAAACGAGCTTCAATATTTTTTTTCTTCAGCAATGGAGTCTTGCGTGGTGAGCGTGCATACAGGCAATGGCCGTTGAGAGCATTACCTATTTTTCTTTGAAACAATTGTACCTGCTAACTCCAGGTCTTTCTGAAACTCTCCACAAGTGGTCCTTGGCTCTTGGACAACTCTTCTGATAATTCTTTTCACTCCTCTGTCAGAAGTCTTGCAAGGAGCACCTGGTTGTGGCCGTTTTATGGTGAAATTATGTTCTTTCCACTTCCGGATTATGGCCCCAACAGTGCTTACTGGAACATTCAGAAGTTTATAAATCCTTTTGTAACCAATGCCATCAGTATGTTTTGCAACAAAAAGGTTGCTAAGGTCTTGAGGGAGCACTTTGCTTTTTTCCCCATCATGTGATGTTTCTTGTGTGACACCTTGGTAATGAGACACCTTTTTATAGGCCATCAGTTGTGACTGAACCCGCTGATATTAATTTGCACTGAAAAAGGGCAGGATTGGTTTCTAATTACTGATAGATTTCAGCTGGTGTCTTTTTTTGCACCTCTTCGTGTGTTCAATACGTAGAGTGTCATTACGTATGTGTCATTTCATTTTATTACACATACAGTATCTCACAAAAGTGAGTACACCCCTCACATTTTTGTAAATATGTTAATATATCTTTTCATGTGACAAAACTGAAGAAATTACACTTTGCTACAATGTAAAGTAGTGAGTGTACAGCTTGTATAACAGTGTAAATTTGCTGTCCCCTCAAAATAAATCAACACACACCCATTAATGTCTAAACCGCTGGCAACAAAAGTGAGTACACCTCTAAGCAAAAATGTCCAAACTGGGCCCAAAGTGTCAATATTTTACGTGGCCACCATTATTTTTCAGCACTGCCTTAACCTCTTGGACATGGAATTCCCCAGAGCTTCACAGGTTGCCACTGTAGTCCTCTTCCACTCTGCCATGACGACATCACAGAGCTGGTGAATGTTAAAGACCTTGTGCTCCTTCACCTTCCATTTGAGGATGCCCCACAGATGCTCAAATGGGTTTAGGTCTGGAGACATGCTTGGCCAGTCCCTAACCTTTACCCTCAGCTTCTTTAGCAAGGCAGTGGTCGTCTTGGAGGTGTGTTTGGGGTCATTATCATGTTGGAATACTGCTCTGTGGCTCAGTCTCCGAAGGGAGGGGAACGTGCTCTGCTTCAGTATGTCACAGTACATGTTGGCATTCATGGTTCCCTCAATTAACTGTAGCTCCCCAGTGCCGGCAGCACTCATGCAGCCCCAGACCATGACACTCCCACCACCATGCTTGACTGTACGCAAGACACATTTGTTTCTGTACTCCTCACCTGGTTGCCAACACACACTTGACACCATCTGAACCAAATAAGTTTATCTTGGTCTCATCAGACCACAAGACATGGTTCCAGTAATCCATGTCCTTAGTCTGCTTGTCTTCAGCAAACTGTTTTTGGGTTTTCTTGTGCATCCTTCTGGGACGACAGCCATGCAGACCAATTTGATGCAATGTGAGGCGTATGGTCTGAGCACTGACAGGCTGACCCCCACCCCTTCAACCTCTGCAGCAATGCTGGCAGCACTCATACATCTATTTCCCAAAGACAACCTCTGGATATGATGCTGAGCACGTGCACTTAACTCCTTCGGTCGACCATGGCGAGGCCTGTTCTGAGTGGAACCTGTCCTGTTAAACTGCTGTATGGTCATGCTGCAGCTCAGTTTTAGGGTCTTGGCAATCTTCTTATAGCCTAGGCCACCTTTATGTAGAGCAACATTTCTTTTTTTTCACACCTGTTCCCCATTCACACCTGAGACCTTATAACATTAACGAGTCACATGACACCAGGGAATGAAAATGACTAATTGGGCCCAATTTGTGACATTTTCACTTAGGGGTGTACTCACTTTTGTTGCCAGGGTTTAAGCATTAATGGCTGTGTGTTGGTTTGTTTTGAGTGGACAGCAAATTTACACTGTTATACAAACTGTACACTCACTACTTTACATTGTAGCAAAGTGTAATTTCATCAGTTGTCACATGAAAAGATATAATAAAATATTTACAAAAATGTGAGGGGTGTACTAACTTTTGTGAGATACTGTAACTTAATTTCTGAACTTATTTGTTTTGGTTTCTTTGTATGTATGGATTGCATGGGTTGTTACCCACATGTGGTGAACATTTCATGGCAATAGCACCTTTAGAAATATATTTACCTACAAAAATAGTGACATGTTCAATACTTATTTTACCCGCTGTATAAATATACATAAATATAAATACTCCATACATAGTTTGTAGATGATATAACGTTCGTGTAAACCAATCAGTATACACTTATTGGGATTTTGTTTACCAAAAACATGTAGCAGAAAACATATTGGCCTAAATTATTGAAGAAGTTTGATTTTTTTTTATTTTTTTATGGCAGAAAGAAAAAAATATTGTTTTATTTTCAGAATTGTTGGTCCTTTTTTTTTATTTATAGTGCAAAAAATAAAAAACTCTGAGGTGATCAAATACCACCAGAAGAAAGCTCTATTTGTGGGGAAAAAGTTTGATAAATTGTATTTGGGTACAGTGTCGCAAAAACCGCGCATTTTTCAGTTAACCACTTCTTCTTAGGTGGACGTCATATGACGTCATGGACTTTAAGTTGTATATCTGAATGATTTTTTTTAACAGGCAATTCCCTGCAATGTAAAAATAATCATAGTGGCTGTTCAGCAATTTGATTGTTTTTATATGCAGCGGGAAGGAATTGCCCCCCCCCCCCTTTCCCATAGAGCTGACCGAGGACAAGATGATCCCCAGCCATCTCTATGACCTTCAAAGGCCGGGAACAACGTTATGACGTCACTTCTGGCACCGGCAGATGTAACCACTGTAGTTTTTTTTAGCTGGAAAGCCCTAATTCGTTTGGGGACCCCACGCCATTTTTTTTTAAATTTTGGCGTGGGGGTGTCGGGTCTGGTCTGGACCTGGGGGAGGACTCCACATCAATTTTTTTCACAATTTTTTTTGCCAGCTGTTCTTTTTTTTTTTTTTACATTCAGCTGTCAGCAGGTATCTGCTGACAGCTGATGGTTTATTGGTTGTTAAGAATGCGATGGCTGGCTTCCTGGCTCACTCTTTAGCAACCAGCTATACACAGTGAATATAAAGCCAAAAAGAAAAGAAAAAACTCAGATCGCAAAAGGCAAATTGCGGCAATATCACGGTAAATGTACTTGCGTTTTGGTTGCAGGTCCATTGAAGTCTATTACAAAAAATGCTGCATTTTGCGGGAAAAAAGCCCCCGACCCTTTCTTAACCACTTTAGCCCCGGAAGATTTTACCCCCTTCCTGACCAGGGCCTATTTTGCGATTCGGCACTGCGTTACTTTAACGGACAATTGCGTGGTTGTGCGACGCTGTACCTAAACAAATTTGACATCCTTTTTTTCCCACAAACAGAGCTTTCTTTTGGTGGTATTTGATCACCTGTGCGATTTTTTGATCATGCGCTATAAACAAAAAAAGAGCGTCAATTTTGCAAAAATAACAATATTTTTCACATTTTTTTTATATGAAATTCCCCCAAAAAAATTTAAAAATCCAAATTTTTTAACATTTTAGGCCAATTTGTTTTATGCTACATATGTTTGGTAAAAAAAAAATCGCAAAAAGCGTATTTTGATTGGTTTGCGCAAAAGTTGTTGCCTTTACTAACTAAGGGAAAGATTTTTGTCATTTTTGTTGTTTTTTTTTTTTAACGAGTAATGGCGGCGATCTGCAATTTTTTTTGCGGGACTGCGACATTGCGGTGGACAGATCAGACCCTTGACCGACATTTTTTACACTTTTGGGGTTACCAGTGACATTACTACAGTAATCAGTGCTATACATATGCACTGTTACTGTAAAAATGACACTGGCAGTGAAGGGGTTAACTTTTTTTTGAGAGGGAGGGGTTAAGTGTGTCCCTAGGGGCGTGATTCTAACTATGATTGGATGTGGCTTGAGGTGTAAGAACAGTGATCAACGGTCCTACATAGCAGAACCGTATGATCTCCATTCTTACACAGGGGAGAATGACAGGCGGCTGTGTTTACATTAGCCGCCTGCCTTTCTCCCGCTGTAACGGACAATCGCAAGTGAGTGGGGGTCCGTAAGCGAGCGGGAGTGCACCTCCGGCGGCGCGCACTCGCTCCCTAGAGCCTCACAGGCTAGCGACGTAGACCTACGTCCAGGGCCGGAGTGGGACTCATTTTCAGCCCTGGAGTTTCATGCCTTAGACCGGCCCACTTTAGTTCACGACTGACTATATTAAAATAATGTAATTAAAACCTCAGAAAATAAGTTTGCAATGGCGCACTGTACTCTACAGCCTTGTAATTCATTGTATTTTTCCAAAACATATTTCCAATTCAGTGCAAATACAGTAGCTTAAGTTTTGCTTCACAGTGAAGATTTATTAGAACAGAAAATACCAGGACAGTATCAGAATCTATTTTCGTTAAGAATTACCGTATATGCTCGAGTATAAGCCGACCCGAATACAAGCCGAGACCCCTAATTTTACCACAAAAAAGTGGGAAAACGTATTGACTCGAGTATAAGCCTAGGGTGGGAAATGCAGCAGCTACCGGACCCAACTGGACCACCACGAGACACAAAACAGGGGCTGCGGGCATGGTACAGGAGATGGCGCAGGTCATAGTACAGGCATGCCACAGGTCATGGTACAGGCATGTCACAGGTCATGGTACAGGCATGCTATAGGCATGGCATAGGTGATGGTATAGGCATAGCACAGGTCATGGTATAGGCATGGCACAGTATGTACAGGCATGGCACAGTATGTACAGGCATGGCACAGGAGATGCAGTGCTGCGGGCATGGTACAGGAGGATGTCCTGTACCATGCCCGCAGCACTGCATGAGGAAATGCAGGGGCTGCGAAGAAGTCTCACTTACCTGTCGGTGAGGCGCCGTCTTTGATTTAAAAATCGCGCCACCCGGCACTGCCAATACGTCACCGCAAATGCGCCGCCGATGCTCGGGAAAGGTCGAACACGTTCGGCTATTCCGGGGCATGCGGCACATGCGCAGTGACACGTCGGCGCCGGGCGGCACCATTTTTAAAAAGACACTATAGCCAGTGACTTGAGTATAAGCCGAGGGGTGCATTTTCAGCATGAAAAAACGTGCTGAAAAACTCGGCTTATACTCGAGTATATACGGTAGTATTCATAAATATCCAAACATTGAAATTAAGAAAAAAATCTAACTCTCCCGACTACAGCTGGTGCCGGTGTAATAATGCAAGATTTGGTCACTAGGCGATTCGCAAGGGCTGCTGGGATACATCCCAGCAGCCCTTGCGAATCGCCGAATGACGTATTCGCCTATAGGCGCCGGACCCAGAAGTGAGGATCAATATAGAAGATAAAAAGGTATTTCCCTGCAGAAAAAAAATTAAATAGTTTCCATTGCTAAAAGTATTTTTATGGGGATTACATACATCTGAACTTATTTAAATGGGTGGAACTCCACTTTAAGAGCACTGGGGGGTCAGCAAAAGAAGTTGGATAGGAGGGGCAGTGGGGCAGCTGAATATAAAGGAATTGATCTTTCTATATTCCTCCTGCAGCAGATTAATTCATCTATATGCAGCTGCCCCATCCCCTCCTATCCAGCAGTGCTGGATAGAAAGGAGACCCACACAAACCTAAGGCTCATCCAAATAAAAAAACTCCATAAAACTTACCATAGGGGTGGCGCAGAGTGCCAGATGATTCCAGGCTTCAAGTTCAAGGCTTTAAAAAAGAGTGCCTTCCGCCGGCCAATGAGAATCGGTGGCTCCTGGACCAATCAGGGCTATGCCGAAACCAGAAGCCAATCAAATCCCGCCGGATGACATCATCGGCCCGCGCCTCGGCTGCTGGAAATGAGAATCGGCCAATGAGAATCACCGGCTCCTGGGCTGGACCAATCACTCCTCGGCTGCTGGAATGCAGGAAGCATATTCTCAAGCATATTTGCAGATCAAGACACCGGCCCTCAACCCGACTGGCCCACCGGGAATTCTCCCGGTTCTCCCGATTGGCCAATCCGGGCCTGCCTACGTCGCTTTGCCTGTGAGGGGCTGACTGCCGACGTAAATCGTCGTTAGGCAGTCGGCAAGTGGTTATAATGCAGAGGCACAAAAATGCGTTGATGTGAAGGTGTTCCATGGGAACCCATGTTAAAAAAAATGAAATGCATTTCTGCAAAAAGCATTAAAAAAATGCATTAGTGTGAAAGGAGCCTAATACCACTTTACTGTATTTTCAAAGATTTATTTATATATATATATATATATATATATTTTTTTTTTTTTTTTTTTCATAAACTTTTTTTTTTTACTAAGGGCAAAATACATACTGCAAAAGGTACAAGCCAATAAAGGTTACACAAAAAGAAATGATACATTTAGAATGTCACATTGGCACATGAATATATATCAACAACAAAACTATCCAGCCAGCAACCTGGGTTTCAATAAGAACATTAGGGGATAACATTAAAGACTCACCAGAGGGTCATTGCAATAAGTTCTGATTGTGTACCAAGAGGTCAAGGAACATTGTATGATCATTTGCTTGTTTAAAGTTGGTTGAGTCACTAAATGACTCCCACGCTACAAAAAAAAATCCTCTGTAGTGCTCTTTCAGTCCAACTTAGTTTAAAAACAAACATCAGTTTGTCTAACAGGCGGTTTAAGAAAAGAACTGTGACCAGGTGCCTAACGTATCATGCCTCCATTCCCATATGTAACACACACAACCAATATCCGCCCATGGGACTTTAAATAAAGCATAATACAAAAGTGATAAAATAGCAATTTATTGTACAAGAATTTGACACATAATTGTATAAAGTACACATAAAAAATATTTGGCATATCAAGCCAATGGGTTACACATAACACTATACAGAATATCACAAAAGTGAGTACACCCCTCACATTTTTGTAAATATTTTATATCTTTTCATGTGACAACACTGACGAAATTACACTTTGCTACAATGTAATGTAGTGAGTGTACAGCTTGTATAACAGTGTACATTTGCTGTCCCCTCAAAATAACTCAACACACAGCCATTAATGTCTAAACCGTTGGCAACAAAAATGAGTACACCCTTAAGTGAAAATGTCCAAATTGGGCCCAATTAGCCATTTTCCCTTCCCGGTGTCAGATGACTCATTAGTGTTACAAGGTCTCAGGTGGGAATGGGGAGCAGGTGTGTTAAATTTGGTGTTATCACTCTCACTCTCTCATACTGGTCACCAGAAGTTCAACATGGCACCTCATGGCAAAGAACTCTCTGAGGATCTGAAAAAAAAAATTGTTGCTCCACACCAAGATGGCCTAGGATATAAGAAGATTGCCAAGACCCTGAAACTGAGCTGCAGCATGGTGGCCAAGACCACACAGCGGTTTAACAGGACAGGATCCACTGAGAACAGGCCTCACCATGGTCAACCAAAGAAGTTGAGTGCACCTGCTCAGCGTCATATCCAGAGATTGTCTTTGTAAAAATAGACATGTGAGTGCTGCCAGCAATGCATTGCTGCAGAGGTTGAAGGGGTGGGGGGTCAGCCTGTCAGTGCTCAGGCCATACGCCGCACACTGCATCAAATTGGTCTGCATGGCTGTCGTCCCAGAAGAAAGCCTCATCTAAAAATTATGCACAAGAAAACCTGCAAACAGTTTGCTGAATACAAGTAGAATAAGGACATGGATTACTGGAACCATGTCTTGTGGTCTGAAGAGACCAAGATAAACTTATTTGGTTCAGATGGTGTCAAGCGCGTGTGGTGGCAACCAGGTGAGGAGTAAAAAGACAAGTGTGTCTTGCCTACAGTCAAGCATGGTGGTGGGAGTGTCATGGTCTGGGGCTGCATGAGTGCTGCTGGCACTGGGGAGCTACAGTTCATTGAGGGAACCACGAATGCCAACATGTACTGTGACATACTGAAGCAGAGCATGATCCCCACCCTTCAGAGACTGGGCCACAGGGCAGAATTCCAACATGATAATGACCCCAAACACACCTCCAAGACGACCACTGCCTTCCTAAAGAAGCTGAGGGTAAAGGTGATGGACTGGTCAAGCATGTCTTCAGACCTAAACCCTATTGAGCATCTGTGGGGCATCCTCAAATAGAAGGTGGAGGAGCGCAAGGTCTCTAACATCCACCAGCCCCTGTGATGTCATCATGGAGGAGTGGAAGAGGACTCCAGTGGCAACCTGTGAAGCTCTGGTGAACTCCATGCCCAAAAGGGTTAGGGCAGTGCTGGAAAATAATGGTGGCCACACAAAATATTGACACTTTGGGCCCAATTTGGACATTTTCACTTAGAGGTGTACTCACTTTTGTTGCAGCAGTTAAGACCTTTATGGCTGTGTGTTGAGTTATTTTGAGGGGACAGCAAATTTACACTGTTATACAAGCTGTACACTCACTACTTTACATTGAAGCAAAGTGTCATTTCTTCAGTGATGTCACACATAAAAAGATTGCATAAAATATTTACAAAAATGTGAGGGGTGTACTCACCTTTGTGAGATACTGTGTATATCTATATATATATATATATATATATATATATATATATATGATGTTTGGGGGTTACAAGTAATTTTCTAGCAAAAAAAAAAAAAAAAGGTATTTCCATTAACCATTTGACCTCTGGAAGGTGTTACCCCCATCATGACCAGACCATTTTTTGATATTCAGCACTATGCTACTTTAACTGGCAATTGCATGGTCATGCAACACTGTACGTAAATAAAATGTATATTTTTTTTACACAAATAGAGCTTTCTTTTTTGACTATTTGATCACTACTGGGTTTTTTTATTTTTTTGAAAAATTACAGAAAATTTGGGAAAAAAAAATTCTACTTTCTGTTATAAAACGAATCCAATAAATCCAATAAATCAAATTTCAAAATGTATTCTAAAACAGGTTGTAAGTGCTGGCAGTGATCAGGGCTGATCCTGCTAATACTGCGTTTTTGGGGACACTATTCTATTGAGGACACAATACTATACTATAATAGGGACCCAGACAGACACTATACTAGTAACAACGGTGATCAGTGACTTATAGTGTGACTGTTATAGTGTGGCAGGCAATCAGACTGGAGCTGACGCTGGCTGGATGGGGCGCTCGCTGACTAACTGACACTATCTGACGTCGCTAGTGACACTAATACAGTGGTCAGCGCAATCAAAGGGTTAACTGTGTGCCTAACAAGTGCTGATTTTATTCACAGACTGGCTGGCTTTTTTTTCAATAATGTATAGAGAGAAATAGCCACACTCCAACTTGAAGGTGAAAAATGTAAAATCAGTTTTATTCGTATCCAAAAGATAAAATCAATTCAAAGTGTATCCATAATATAGTCAGAGACAAGAGATGAATGCATAGTAGTTGACGCGTTTCATGGATAAATGTCCGCTTAGTCGTAACCAGGCTTTTTTTTCTCCTGATTTCAGCTCTGAAACAGTAATTTAAATCAGGCAAAAAAAAAAAAAAAAAAAACAGCCATATCTGTGTTGTGTTTACTAACACACACAGATCTGTGCTGTGATTGGCCACAGCAATCAGCAGGTTCACAGCCAAAACCCTTGGCTGCGAGCCTGCTAAAAAAATTTGTGCACGCGCCTGTAAACCAGGAAGTTTAGCGTAATGTACCTGTAGGTCGCTGTGCCACAGGGGAGCCACAGGCCAGCAATAAAATTACTACTGGGTGGTCAGCAAGTGTTTTTTTTTTTTTATAATACACAGTACTTTAGCATACTACATTTCCTACCATTAGGATTTACTTCTACTTCAAAGTTAGTTGTAGTGTATTGTTTTCCACATGGGTCAAAAATGCTCCTCAAACCGATATTAGACGCAAACCACTAATTCCGTGTCCGATCTCCCTTACCTGGGTTCTTCCTCCTTTTCCCAGGATTGTTTTTGAGGCCATACAAAGTGCGTATTAATTGTCTTGTCTGCTGAGCTGGATGACGATGACCCCTGTTGTTCTGCCCAACAGCAGACAGTACAGAAGATTAGCAGGACTTTCTAGACAATTAAAATAGATACACAGTGAGATTCGCCTACCAGTTCCCCACACAGACATTTCCAGGACACTGTTTAGCTAGTCAGCATCTGACAGATGGTTTTCAGGTTGCTGTCGATAATGTAATTTGACATGATAAGGTAACCAGAAGATGTGGACGACAGGGACACATCTGCCCCTGTATAGGACGAAGCATGTTCATATATGACAGGGAATAATTCGCTGAATTTTTATTTTTTATTAAAGACCTACTGTCCCTAAAATATCTGACTTAAAATGGGATTTTTAGTAATTATACAAGTTGGCTTGAATATATTCCTAATATGTCACAATATAGCACACAATATACATTTTCCAAATGGCTTAACCTTCTATCGTTAAAAAGCCACCCTTGAGATAAATATCAGTGCCTTTTCCTAGGCTGAGATGATGCTGATGATCAGGGCTGGGACAAGGGGTGGGAAGGAGGGGTGGCTGCCCTGTGCACTGTGGTATTATGTGAGGTCCAGGGGCACCACAGGGAGATTGATTTGGGGATTTGTGTTGGGAGGGGGAATTTGTGGGGGCAGCAGGAGGTAATAACTGTTCTAGGAGGGGAAATCTGTGGAGGTGTGCTAGGAGTAGTGATTTGGGGGGGGGGGGGGGGGGGGGGTTGTGTTGAGAGGGAAGAGGATTTGTGCTAGAGGGGAAGGTGATTTGTGCTAGGAGAGGAATTGTATTGCTGGGGGGGGGGGGGGGACTTGTGCTTATAGACATGATTAGGATTTGTGCTAGAAAGGGGACATTTTGCCGGGGAAGGGGGGGGGTTTGTGCTAGGATAGGGGAGTGGGGAGGGGAATTTGTGCGAAGGGGGGGGGGTTGTGCTCAGAGGGGAAATTTGGGAGGTGGAGAATTTGGGCCAAGAAGAGGACATTTTTTCTTGGAGGGGCAGAGTTGTGCTGGGAGCATATGTGGAATGAGGAGATTTGAGCTAGGCATGCAGATTAGCGCTCAAATTGTTTTTTTTTTTTTTGGGGGGGGGGTTGCTGATACATAATGCTCATACATCTTGAGGGCTCTCAATTTGGCATGTTTGCCCTGGGCTCTAGGTGACCTTGTCTCCGCCTTGCTGATACTGCAGGCAAAAGGAAGTGTTTAGGAGGTCTCCTCCCCCCAGTGATCAGACATTTATGAACACAGCCAAGAACATTGCAGACACCAGGATCTACAGGACTGTGTCATCTCTGAGCTGGTATCTCAATACAGAAGGTAGATGGTGACCCTGGATGGGTTCTGAACAAAAATGGAACTGTCCTTTTGAAGAGAAAAGCAAAATAAGCCATTGTCAGGGGGAGTACTGTGATCTGGGGGGTGGGGGGGGGGTTGTGTTAGGATGGGGGATTGGCATGGGCATCCGTAGGTAGGGGCAAGGGGGGGCATTCCTGGAATCTCAACTTCCCCTTTCAAGTGTTTGTTAAACCACTTTATACCATCCTGTCTGGTCTGTTTAATAATCCTGTGTGCTCTGTTTTAAAAAAAAAGCCGTTCTTTACCAGTTTTCAGAGGGCTGAGCGCCGCTCATGTGACCCGTCCTCTCTCTCCTCTCCCGTCTGACAGCTGCTTGCAGGGGGCGGGGCCGAAGATTCTTCACTGATGTCAGTCGGGAGGGGAGGGGGAGAGGAGGAGAGAGGTAGCGGGTCACGTGAGCGGCAATTTGCGCTCTAAAAACTTGTAAAGAATGGCTTATTTTTATAAAACACAGACACAGGGACACACAGGATTATTAAACAGACTTTAGACAGGGTATGAAACTTAAATTAAACTACAGCAAGAGGAGGGGAAGGGGGGGGGAGGCACTGACACAGGGGCAGACAGGCAGGGAGAGAGGACAGAGGAGGACAGGAAGGCTGCGGATGACGGAAGCACATAAACTGACCACAGTGTCAGGGCTCAGGAGCAATGGTATGCCGTGGTCAGTTTACAGAGGGGAGGACATAGCCAGGCAGGATCAGCCTGGTATTTTAGGTGATAGAAGAGGACAAATTACACAGCAAAGCACTGTGCTATATAACATGCTTTAACAGGATAATTTTTTTTTTTCTAGGTTAACAAAAGCTTTAAAAATAAATGCTGCTGTTTGCTCTTTAAAAATAAATATAATGACTAAGCCCCTCCCCTTATGACATTGTTGAAAGGGAGTGGAGCATGGGTGACCTTAAAATGATGCCCCCCCCCTGAAAAAAGTTCTGCGGATGCCCATGGGGATTGGGGAGGGTAATTTGTGCGAAGGGGGGGGGGGATCTGTGCTCAGAGGGGAAATTTGGGGGGTAGAGAATTCTCTCTAGTGCTATACCGTTTTGAGAGGACCGAAAAAGGGCCTACCACATCTCTTCCTGCTACTTTTCATTGCTGTTACTACCTGTGAGTGTTCCCAATCGGGTGCCTTCCTGCCGGGATTGTTATGTAATACTGAACTGCATTTTCAATACAGTTTTGTTTTCTGCAACTGGACTCTGAGTGCTTTCTGCTGACGCACCTTTCTGCACCTCCCCACATGCGTTATAATGTCAGGGAGAGGTTCCAGATGAGTACTGAAAGTGCAGGGACACTCCATCCTTCCTGGAAACTTCCCCACTTGGGTACGGACCGGCCAAGCTGCAGTTTGCCCTTCGAGACAAACCCTATCCTTCACACCTAAGACCTTACCGCTACTTTTCATTGCTGTTACTATCTGTGAGTGTTCCCAGTCGGGTGCCTTCCCGATGTATTGTTGAAATTCTCTTGGCATAAAGACCAAGTTAATGGAATGCTGGGGCTGGGAGGAAAGGGGTGAACCAGTTCTAGCATTTTTCCTGGCTTTCACTTTCTGTAGATGGTGTAGCTGCTTGCTAAATGGCCCTGGTTGCCGTAATTCTCTAATTTTGTTCAAACTGTAGCCCAGGGGCCAAATGCAACACTTTGGACATCAGCAGTAAGTAGTGGGTGTGCAAGCATTCATTTTTAAAGGGGCAGCAATCTCCTGTAACATGTCAACAGCCCCTAACTGTCTTCTGCAATGTGTCCCCAGTCTCCGGCCACACCAGTTTCAAGTCCCCAGTTTTCAGATACGTCTTCTGACCCTAACACCAGAAGAAATGGATATCACTCACAGTCAGAGGCTCACCACATGGTCCACTGCAAAATCCCACGTTACTGGTCTGGCTCCAATTAATGAGTCATAAAAGAAAATTAATTAATGAACTCTGGGATGAAGTATCTCTTCTTGCTTGTAAAAGGACATTAGTGGTCACTGCTCACCTGTGACCAGATGTGTCAGAGACCATAGCTTATTATCCCTATAGTCCACTACAGCCTCACCCACACAGTTTTTACCATGAGAGGCACATTTCACTGCATCATGTGACAAGAGAATGCAGTCCCACTAACTTGGAGTGTCGCTGTCTGCAGCTGCTTATATCAAGCTCATTCGAACTTATGGGGTTGATATACTAAAACTGGTGCACTCAGAAGCTGGTGCAGCTGTGCATGGTAGCCAATGAGCTTCCAATGTTAGCTTTTTAAATTAGGCTTTGGCAATATAATCTGGAAGCTGATTGGTTTCTACGAAGAGCTGCACCAGATTTTGCACTCTCTAGTTTTAGCAAATCACCGCCTATGAGTTTAGCAAAGTGGTTGTAAACGCTTACATATATCCACTGAAATGACAAACCTCATGTGATGCACAGAGATGCAATAGATCCTCCTGCATGCATTGTACCTGTTTATCTGCTGTCCTCTCTCCTTTACAGCCTTCTAAAACACACAGATCAAAGGCTTTTTCTCAGCTCCAGAATGCGGGCTGTGGCTGGGATCTAATGGCACATACTGCACAGCATAAAGCACAGAGCTCAGTGTAATCTGAAACCTGAGTGGAGGGAAAGACACACCCTTTTCTACACAGTGTCATAGACAGCTGAGAGAAACACGGACAGCTGAGGATGTCAATGAGAGAGAAATGACACTTGGGGGTTGTTTTACTAAAACTAGAGAGTGAAAAATCTGGTGCAGCTCTGCATAAAAACCAAACAGCTTCTAGTTTTTTTTTTGTCAAAGATTAATTGGAAAAACTGAAGTTAGAAGCTGATTGGCTACCATGCACAACTGCACCAGATTTTGCACTCTCCAGTTTTGGTAAATGTTGGTTCTTGGTTCTGTATTCTCTAAAATGGGTGGTACTGGAAGGTGGGTAGGGGGTGGAACCAAGGGATGGTGCTCGGAGGTGGGTAGGGGGCAGAGACAAGGGGTGATATGGAAGGAGGGAGTAACTGCACCTACTGCCTAAAAAAAAAAGCCCCACTTTTAACAAATCTAAAGCTATCAGTCCAGCATTCCATTATGACTATTTAGCACAAGAGAGCTTCCTTGCCAGTAATCTATGAGTCCAACATTCCTTTTACTTGGTTACTGACTGTTCGGTAGTCAGACAGCCATCTGCTCTATCAGAATGGAGAGGAACACTAAAGCCATTGCACTGGCATCATTTGTTATAAAACATAAAATTGTCTCGTTATTGGGTCTAAATCTTGCCAGCAGCTGCACAAGGGAAATTGGAAAAAAAAAAAAAAAGCTGCAAATTTTGCAGAGTGAAGGGTTTTTTCGCCACTAATTGTATTAAAAACTAATGAGGCTAAAATGCAGCCTAATGCACATTTTGTTGTGGTTGCATAATACAAGTGCAATTCATCAATCAGAACCCATGGACTTTACTCCTGATGCCTTTTTATTACTGTTCAGTGCCCGTCTCCTGGCATTATGTGCCGCCTTACACAAAGATACATGGAGCAAGCAATCTCACTGGGAAACTTCAAGGGTTTTTACTGATGCCAAAATGTGTTGGATACAAAAGCAGAGTACAAATGTAAGCCTAGAAGTCAAATGTCGTTTTTTTTTTTAAATACTTTGAAGACTGTAGCTATTGCAAATGTATTAAGTAAAAAAAGAAAGAAGGCGTCTCTAAGTGCAGCACGAACAATCATTTATTGGCACATAAAGGGTGAAAACTTACATGATAATCTTAAAAACGGGCACATAAAAGAGTCACTAGGGGTCCGTTCCTGACCCTGTGGCTCCTCAGCCGTCCAGCAGCGGGGCGGACAGAAATGTGGGGCCTACACTGGAACAGGTACTTCTGCCCGAGGCCCCAGTAGAACACACGCCTCGCTCATGGATTGCAAGGAACGTAGTGACATCAGGTGGCGGTAACGCGTTTCGGAGCATGTGCAGTAGAGCTCCTTCATCAGACCATGCTTACCAGTTGGAGTTGCTTCTTCTACTCTTCAGAAGA
The DNA here is from genome assembly GCF_965119305.1 of Pelophylax lessonae. Classification (NCBI taxonomy): domain Eukaryota; kingdom Metazoa; phylum Chordata; class Amphibia; order Anura; family Ranidae; genus Pelophylax; species Pelophylax lessonae. Next base: position 92,253,714 of record NC_138770.1, read on the forward strand.
GCTGCCAGGGTGTCAATGCAGTTTTCCATATATACCACAAAGGCTATCACTCGTCTATCACAGAGGACTGATTTCCCTAACAGAAGCGCCCTATGATTCTTGTAAATGTATTAAAGCGGAGTTCCGGCCTCAAAATCGATTTTGGGCCATCCGCTTGCTGAAGGTCACCTGAAAAAGAAATGGATGCTCCAGATTTTTTTTTGTTCACTTACCTTGTTTTAGAAGAAAATATACTCACCTTCCTTCCACTTCCTCCCTCTGCGGCCACGGCCCGCGCCGTCACTTCCAGCTTGCGATGACTCCTGGGAGCTGAACGTCACCACTCCCAGGAGTCAATGCGCCTGCACCGGCCCTGCTCGTCACTTCCGGTGCAGGTGCGTCATTCCCTGATAAACGGCTTCTGGGCATGCATAGAAGCTGTGCAGGGATGCTGTGCCTGCACCGGATGTGATGAGCGGGGCCAGTGCAGGGCATTCTGGGACTCCGACGTCACCAAAGAGGAGGCAGAAGAGGACGCGCTGGCTTCAGCTGCTCACACCTCAGATGGCAGAAGAAAATTTCAAGGTAAATATTTCTTCTAAAAGGTAAGTGCGACCCGGGACAGTTCAGAGGCTATCCATTATGTAATGTACTAGCCCTGACTGTCCCGGGGGTATTTTTATCGAAAATTCACCCTCGAGGTCGGAACTCCGCTTTAAGTAAAGTGGAGCTTTCAGTAGCTTTACAATCTGCAAGTCTAATGTCAGAACATGTCAAAATATACAGCAACAGGATCATTTCATAGAAAAGCCCTACCTTATATTATTTAAAAGGTCTCATTGAGCTTCTCTAAGGTGAATTTGCCTAGCCACTTTCCAACCACCTAACATACTTTTACTGCAACAAGTCGGCTCCCCTGCTCGAAATCACGTACCTGTACGTCATTTCGTGCAGGGGCACCAGAGGCATGATCACGCGCTGATTGACTGAAGGGGGAGCAAATCAGCGGGTCCAGAGGACCCAATGTCCGCCAGCTGCCTGTGTTTGTTCCCGAGAGACAAAGAACAACAGTCTGCCTATGTAAACAAGGCAGATCACCATTTTGACAGGGAGGAAGAAAGAGATCTTGTGTTTCTGCTAAGCAGGAACACCAATCTCTATCTTACCCCAGTCGGAGTAAGCTCGCCCACAGTTAGCAAGCACTCCCAGGGAACACAGTTAACCCTTTGATCACCCCTGATGTTAACCCCTTCCGTGCCAGTGTCATTAGTACAGTAAAAGTACACTGATCACTGTAATAATGTCACCGGTCAGTTAGGTGTCCAATTTGTCCGCCACGATGTCGCAGTCCCACTATAAGTTGCTGATCGCCACCATTACTAGTAAAGAAAATTCCATAGAAATATCCCATAGTTTGTAGATGCTATAACTTTTGCTCAAACCAATCAATATACGATATGTTTTGTAGCAGAAAGTAAAAAAATTTTTTTTTTTTTTTTTCAAAATTGTCACACTTTTTGTCTATAGTACAAAAAAAAACAAAAAAAAAAACGCAGAGGTGACCAAAAGAAAGCTCTATATGTGAGAAAAGAAGGACATCAATTTTATTTGGGTACAGCGTTGCATGAACGCGCAATTGTCAGTTAAAGTAATGCAGTGCCATATCGCAAAAAATGGCCTGGTCATTAAGGGGGTAAAACCTTCCGGGGCTGAAGTGGCTAGACTGAAACAGCATGTCAGACCAGATAGATGCTGATCCTGGGTGATGTCTGAATAAAGACTTCCCCATGAGTAAGTTCCAGGGGTGGATGTAGCGAAACGCGTTGGCGGCATGGTCTGGTGGGGGTTCAAGCTAAGTCTTCTATTCACTCCACCACAGTGTGTCCACATGTTTGATGTGCGGCCTTTGGGACACTCTGTTTGTCTGAATAAAGATGGCTCAGTCTTTCTGGACAGAAATATAGATGATGGCATTGTCAGGTTGAGAACTGTGATCTCCGAGACAGGTTTTCTTGCTACCTTCAGTGCCCTCTTAAGAGCATTAAAGGGCCCCGTGCAATGCAGTGCACTGGGGCCCTGCCTACACAATAACCCATGAGAATAAAAATGCAAATTATCGATATTTATTGGTACAGCAGTGCCAGGCTAATGACAGCTTCCAGGTTCATCGGCTGGGTCCGGTGAACACACACACGGATGGGAGTCACACTCGACTGTCTTGTGTGTGCCTGTTCCCGTTGAGGCAGACAGGCATTACTGCAGTTGTGGGCTCCCCCTTCATGGCCCAAGTGGCCTAACAGCAGTACAGGGCCAACAGACGCTTGCCACTTGCTAAGTTTGGCGGATGCACACGGGAATCGGGATTAATGATTGGCTGGGGCTGGGTCACTGGGCAGGTGGGGCCCCCCGGGCAAGTGGGGCCCCTGGGCAACTTCCCAGCATGCCCATTCGGTAAGATGGCCCTGGCTACCTTTACACATTTTATATGTAGCACCCTCATACTTGCTAGTCTAGTTCAATTAAGGTAGGCCATAGATGGTGCAAATTTATTTTGCTGCAACCATGGGTTGCAGGAAATTCGCAAGATTCCCCCATAAACACTGACAGTGCCGACAGGAGAATCCCTTCTGCTGAACAATTGTCTGCTCCAAGTGTGTGTGTGTGTGTGGGGTGGCTTGTGCAGGCAGAGGAAGCTGTCCCTGCTGGGAGAAGATAGTGATTATTGCTTGCTGCTATAGTAGTTTCTAGCGATAATCTCAAGTGAACCTGGCATTCTGGTTGTACCCAAGTTGATTGATCAATCAAATTGGTACATTCAGCCTGCCCAAACACAGTTAAAATCTCGTCCGGTTCCTGCTGAACTGGCCGAGATTCAAACCGTCTATGGCCAGCCTTAATTGGCTCCCTTGTAAGCAGAGGAACATGTGTTAATTGAGTTTTATTAGATTAGGCTGTGGCTCTGTTACCTCCCCCTGTCTTCTGAAACTCACTGGATGTTTCCAGAACATAGGGGGCAGATGGACATTGGCTGCAGCCTGAATATTCATGGAGCTTCCGCCAATCCCTAGGAAGGCAGGTTAGAAGGTGGGGTAGCAGCCCATAAGTATTCTGAAGCCTGGCAGTCTGGGAGCAAAATCCAGGATCCAGCCATCTGGAGGTGACCCCTGTGCTGCCTGGGGCAGAAGAGAAGGAGTGAGAGCAGAGAGGAAGGAAGTTCCAGGACATCACTCAGCTACAGTCTCAGCTAGGCTTAGCTGCAGACTTCAAGCCAAGCCAAAAGCAATTCTGTAAGCTTCTTCAAAAAAAGACTGAATGAGTACAAGCCAGTCAGTGAAGTGCAATACCTCACTTGTCTGAGACCAGAGGTAGCTTAGGTGCAGTGCAAGACAGCCAGGAGCACCCTTATACCTCGAACTTTAGGCTTAGAGCAGCCAGGTGCAATATGGACAATTGGCCAAATGCTGTGTCTTTAACATTACTTTTTGGGACTTTTATTCCATGTTTCAGCTGTACCATTGCTCCCACTGATGTGCAGCATAGTTCAGAGTGAATTGCAACAGTCAGAGACGTTTGCAGGTCCTCAACTGTTTGTTTGGAGTTTGTAATTCCTTTACTTTTGGGCATCCCGTGTATCCCCAAACCCTATTCAAGCTCTACGTTCCCAAAATAAACACTAAAAACCAAACCCCTGGACTGTTACTTGAACCATCAGAGAGAGTGTGGAAAATTCCTTTTGCCTGGCTGTGGGTGCTGTGAGGGGGAGGCTCAATTCAGTGGCTCCTTCAAGGGTATCGCTACATATACATTTCTTAGCATGCATGCATTTAAAGTGGTGGTAATCCCGCTAAAGTGACTATCCTCAGGTAATACACAGAGATAAAACAAAATAACTTATAGAAAGGAAAAGCACTGCTAGTAAGCATATACTTAAAATGCATAATGCTTTTGACTACTATTTTTTTAAGTTGGTGACATGGTCTCCTTAACTACTTGCCGACTGCCCTATAGCAGATTTATAGCGATGTGTAAAATCAAGTATATATATGTGATTCTGCACTCCCAGGTAGGGGACGCACGCGCGCGCCACTGGAGTGCTGCTTCTGCTGTGATTTGTCACAGCAGAAGCCGATCAGCAGGTGCTGACCAATGGATGTCTGCTGGCACCTGCCGATCGTCAGGAAGACATACAGGATGGAGCTCTGCCTATTCAAACAAGGCAGAGCTCTGTTCTGACAGGGGGGAAGTGATGGATTTTCTTTCCCTGCAAAGCAATGGCTTTCCGTGCAAAGCAGCAAAAGAAAATCCATCACATTCCTTAGTAAAAGCAGCACACACAGTACACAAAAATACTGGCTAGGCGCACAGTTAACCCTTTGATTGCCGTAGATGTTTAACCCCTTCCCTGCAAAGCAGCAAAAGAAAATCCATCACATCCCTTAGTAAAAGCAGCACACACAGTACACAAAAAAAACTGGCTAGGCACACAGTTAACCCTTTGATTGCCATAGATGTTTAACCCCTTCCCAGCCAGTGTCATTAGTACAGTGACAGTGCATATTTTTAGCACTGATCACTGTATGAGTCTCACTGGTTCCTGCAAATTGTCAAAAGTTGCCAGTTAGTGTCCGATTGTTCGCCGCAATATCGCAGTTCTGCCAAAAGTTTGCATACTCTATAACCTTTGAACAAACCAATCAATATACACTTGAAAAACAACCCCACACCATAATCCCCCCTCCACCAAATGGTTTGGACCAGTACACAAAGCAAGGTCTATAAAGACATAAATGAGCGAGTTTTTGGTGAAGGAACTTGATTGACCTGCACAGAGTCACTGGGTGACTAAAATAATAGACGGTGGAGGTGCAGTAGACATTGCATATCTAGATTTTATTAAGGCTTTTGACACTGTCCCACATAGAAGACTTATCAATAAACTGCAGTCATTGAGCATGGACTCCCATATTGTGGAGTGGATTAGGCAGTGGCTGAGTGACAGACAACAGAGGGTTGTAGTCAATGGAGAACATTCAGAACAAGGTCATGTTACCAGTGGGGTACCTCAGGGATCTGTACTGGGACCAATTTTGTTTAATATCTTCATAAGTGATATTGCAAAAGGCCTCGATGGTAAGGTTTGTCTTTTTGCTGATGACACAAAGATATGTAACAGGGTTGATGTTCCTGGAGGGAAACGCCAAATGGAAAAGGATTTAGGAAAACTAGAAGAATGGTCAGAACTCTGGCAACTGAAATTTAATGTGGATAAGTGCAAGATAATGCACCTGGGGCGTAAAAACCCAAGGGCAGAATATAGAATATTTGACACAGTCCTGACCTCAGTATCTGAGGAAAGGGATTTAGGAGTAATTATTTCAGAAGACTTAAAGGTGGGAAGACAATGTAATAGAGCAGCACGAAATGCCAGCAGAATGCTTGGATGTATAGGGAGAGGTATAAGCAGTAGAAAGAGAGAAGTGCTTATGCCGCTGTACAGAACACTGGTGAGACCTCACTTGGAGTATTGTGCGCAGTACTGGAGGCCATATCTCCAGAAGGATATAGATACTCTAGAGAGAGTTCAGAGAAGAGCTACTAAGCTAGTACATGGATTGCAGGAAAAAACTTACCAGGAAAGGTTAAAGGACCTTAACATGTATAGCTTGGAAGAAAGAAGAGACAGAGGGGATATGATAGAAACTTTTAAATACATAAAGGGAATCAACTCGGTAAAGGAGGAGAGCATATTTAAAAGAATAAAAACTACCACAAGAGGACACAGTTTTAAATTAGAGGGGCAAAGGTTTAAAAGTAATATGATGAAGTATTACTTTACTGAGAGAGTAGTGGATGCATGGAATAACCTTCCTGCAGAAGTGGTAGCTGCAAATACAGTGAAGGAGTTTAAGCATGCATGGGATAGGCATAAGGCTATCCTTCATATAAGATAGGGCCAGGGACTATTCATAGGATTCAGATATATTGGGCAGACTAGATGGGCCAAATGGTTCTTATCTGCCGACACATTCTATGTTTCTATGTTTCTATGAGTCCTAAACCACAACCCGATAGAACACCTTTGGGATAAATTAGAGCATAGACTGTGAGCCAGGCCTTCTCATTCATATCAGTGTCTGACCTCACAAATGCTCTTCTGGAAGAATGGTCGAACATTCCCATATACACACAGCTAAACCTTGTGGCTAGCCTTCCCAGAAGAGTTGAAGCTGTTAGAGCTGCAAAGGGTGGGCCAACTCAATACTGAACCCTACGGACTAAGACTGGGATGCCATTAAAGTTCATTGCAGGCATCTCAATACATTTGACAATATATAAATTATATATATACATATATATATATATATATATATACAGTGGGTACGGAAAGTATTCAGACCCCCTTAAATTTTTCACTCTTTGTTATATTGCAGCCATTTGCTAAAATCATTTAAGTTCATTCTTCTTCCTCATGAATGTACACATAGCACCCCATACTGACAGAAAAACACAGAATTGTTGACATTGTTGCAGATTTATTAAAAAAGAAAAACTGAAATATCACATGGTCTTAAGTATTCAGACCCTTTGCTGTGACACTCATATATTTAACTCAGGTGCTTTCCATTTCTTCTGATCATCCTTGAGATGGTTCTACACCTTCATTTGAGTCCAGCTGTGTTTGATTATACTGATTGGACTTGATTAGGAAAGCCACACACCTGTCTATATAAGACCTTCCAGATCACAATGCATGTCAGAGCAAATGAGAATCATGAGGTCAAAGGAACTGCCTGAAGAGCTCAGAGACAGAATTGTGGCAAGGCACAGATCTGGCCAAGGTTACAAAAAGATTTCTGCTGCACTTAAGGTTCCTAAGAGCACAGTGGCCTCCATAATCCTCAAATGGAAGATGTTTGGGAGGACCAGAACCCTTCCTAGAGCTTGCCGTCCGGCCAAACTGAGCTATCGGGGGAGAAGAGCCTTGGTGAGAGAGGTAAAGAAGAACCCAAAGATCACTGTGGCTGAGCTCCAGAGATGCAGTCAGGAGATGGGAGAAAGTTGTAGAAAGTCAACCATCACTGCAGCCCTCCACCAGTCGGGGCTTTATGGCAGAGTGGCCCGACGGAAGCCTCTCCTCAGTGTAAGACACATGAAAGCCCGCATGGAGTTTGCTAAAAAACACCTGAAGGACTCCAAGATGGTGAGAAATAAGATTCTCTGGTCTGATGAGACCAAAATAGAACTTTTTGGCCTTAATTCTAAGCGGTATGTGTGGAGAAAACCAGGCACTGCTCATCACCTGTCCAATACAGTCCCAACAGTGAAGCATGGTGGTGGCAGCATCATGCTGTGGGGTGTTTTTCAGCTGCAGGGACAGGACGACTGGTTGCAATCGAGGGAAAGATGAATGCGGCCAAGTACAGGGATATCCTGGACAAAAACCTTCTCCAGAGTGCTCTGGACCTCAGACTGGGCCGAAGGTTTACCTTCCAACAAGACAATGACCGTAAGCACACAGCTAAAATAACGAAGGAGTGGCTTCACAACAACTCACAACGACTGTTCTTGAATGGCCCAGCCAGAGCCCTGACTTAAACCCAATTGAGCATCTCTGGAGAGACCTAAAAATGGCTGTCCACCAACGTTTACCATCCAACCTGACAGAACTGGAGAGGATCTGCAAGGAGGAATGGCAGAGGATCCCCAAATCCAGGTGTGAAAGACTTGTTGCATCTTTCCCAAAAAGACTCCTGGCTGTATTAGATCAAAAGGGGGCTTCTACTAAATACTGAGCAAAGGGTCTGAATACTTAGGACCATGTGATATTTCAGTTTTTCTTTTTTAATAAATCTGCAACAATGTCAACAATTCTGTGTTTTTCTGTCAGTATGGGGTGCTATGTGTACATTCATGAGGAAGAAGAATGAACTTAAATGATTTTAGCAAATGGCTGCAATATAACAAAGAGTGAAAAATTTAAGGGGGTCTGAATACTTTCCGTACCCACTGTATATATATAGATACAGATATATATTAGTGATCGACCGCTATCGGTTTTTCGTTGCCGATGCCGATATTTTGCTGACCGCGTATCGGCCGATATTGGCCGATATTTTAACACATTTAAAATTTTGCAAAATGAACACAAATTTAGACAAAAAACTGTTAATAAACATGTTAATCCTTATTTATTAACATTTTTAACATTCTTCACACCTTAACTGCATGAAAACTGATAGGGAAAGTGTACTTGCAGGGACATCAGTTTCACATCATCTGATTGTGCATTAATGGAATGCATAATAAATAAACTGCTGCAGTACTGCACTCACACACTGCAATAAATCACTACTGCAGTGCAGTCAGTGCAAAACTGCTAGAAAAAAAGCTAGACAAGACAACAGCTAGACAATAGCTACACAGTGGATTGGTCTGGAGTCAGTGGACTACCTCTGCAGTAGGGCACTCACTGCAACTGCAGCAGTCAGTGCAAAACTGCTAGAAAAAAATCTAGACAACAGCTAGACATTGGATTGGATTGGACTCTTTGCAGTAGGGCACTCACTGCAAATACTACAGTCAGTGCAAAACTGCTAGAAAACAAGCTAGGGAACAGCTACACAGTGGATTGGACTGGAGTCAGTGGACTACCTCTGCAGTAGGTCACTCACTGCAATTACAGCAGTCAGTGCAAAATTGCTTGAAAAAAAGCTAGGCAACAGCTAGACAGCAGATTGGATTGGACTCTTTGCAGTAGGGCACTCACTGCAACTGCAGTAGTCAGTGCAAAACTGCTAGAAAAAAAGCTAGGCAACAGCTAGACATTGGATTGGATTCTTTGCAGTAGGGCACTCACTGCAACTACAGCAGTCATTGCAAAACTGCTAGAAAAAAAGCTAGGCAACAGCTAGACATTGGATTGGATTCTTTGCAGTAGGGCACTCACTGCAACTACAGCAGTCAGTGCAAAACTGCTAGAAAAAAAGCTAGGCAACCTCATGCACCTCCTGTTGAATATCTTTTGTCAGCCATTGTTTCACCTTAGCCAATACATCATCAGAAGAGAAAGCATGGTTCATGTATCGAGGATTCAAAAGACTTGCAAGCACAACATTTTTAATATCTTCATGCTTCTCAAAACATATATCGATCAAAGTTCTTTGGCTTGACAGACCATCATATGAAAGTTGGAGGGTGTGGTGTGCCATGACACTGAGGTCTGATATATCAGCAAGCCTCATTCCTTTCCGCATGTTTGCTCCACTGTCTCGAAGTTGCACAAGCATCACTCGGTCTTTGTTGATTTCCCATTCTTCAAGCATGCCTAGAAACATTTCTCTACTGTACTCAGTGTGGGATCCTTGCATCACTTTTGTATTCAACACCAATTGCCTTTTTGTCCATCCGCTGTCAATGAAGTGGCATGTAAGAATCATTAGTGACTCTGACTCTGTTTGTGACCAGCAGTCAGTCGTGAATGAGAGTGAGTTGCCAGCATTCTCTGGTTGCAGCATAGCCTTTACTTTGTCAACGACCTTTTGGTGAAGCTTTGCCAGCATTTCGGTTTGATAATACTGCTCACTCTTCAGTGTGTACCTTGGCTCAAGTATGGACATCAACTACTAAAATCCTGAGTCAGACACCATTGTAAATGGCTGGTTATCAGTGACATTCATCTCTGTGATTACTCTGTCCAGCAGTTGGGATCTTCCATCTGAATCTAGACAGTGACATGTGTTTTTTTCACAAACATATCTGTTATTGTTGCCTGGGATAGTGGAGGAGGTATTGAATCAAAATCACATTGATATTCATTTTGTTTTTTCTGTCCTGCATGATACAATTCAATATGATGAACTCTTAGATGGGCCCAAAGATTTGACATATTTTTTGTTTTTTTGCAGTTACTGATCCCATGCTTATGTTGTTTGTACATGTGTTGTACACTGCTGCTTTTCCTGGAGAAGGTTGAGATGAGAAATAGTTCCATACCACACTTGGTGTCACCCTGTTCTGGGTGGCTGGCTTGCAGGAACACTGTGGTGGGTGGCTGGGTTGGTGTCACCCAATTATGGGTGACTGACTTGCAGGAACACTGTGATGGCTGGCTGGCTTGGTGTCACCCTGTTATGGGTGGCTGGCTTGCAGGAACATTGGGGTGGCTGGCTGGCTTGGTGTCACCCTGTTCTGGGTGGCTGGCTTGCAGGAACACTGTGGTGGGGTGGCTGGGTTGGTGTCACCCTTTTATGGGTGGCTGGCTTGCGGGAACACTGTGGTGGCTGGCTGGCTTGCAGGAACACTGTGGTGGGTGGCTGGCTTGGGGTCACCCTGTTGTGTGGGTGGCTGGCTTGGTGTCACTCACTCACCCTGGCCTGTTCTGTTGTTGTAGGTTGGATGGCTGGCAGCTGGTACCCTGTGGTGGGTGGCTGAGGCCAGGGCCTGTGGGTGGATGGATGGATGGATAGCTGGCACCGTGACCGGACCGGACTGCAGCTGGCTGTACACGGGGCTGTCTGAGGCATGGGAGGCAGTCTTAAGGCAGAGAACATGTGCAGCGTGAGGTGACATGGCGTCACATATGGGCCACGCAGGTGTGGGAGGCAGTGTTAGAAGGCAGAACGTGTGCACGTAACCTACGCGATGACGTCACGAAAATATCAGCAATATCGGTAAATCCCAAGGCCGATTCCGATATATCGGGGAAAGTGCATATCGGCCCCCGATATATCGGTGTTGCCGATAATCGGTCGATCTCTAATATATATATATATATATATATATATATATATATATATATATATATATATATATACCGTGTTTATCGGCGTATAACACGCACTTTTTCCTCCTAAAAATGGAGGAAAAAGCAGCAGTGCGTGTTATACGCCGATATTAGAAAAAATAAAGTCCAGGAAGCATCGCTGAGAGCAGAAGGGGCGGGCCGGGCCGAGGAGAAGGAAGGACGAGCTGTGTTAAGAGCAGAAGGGGGCGGGCCGGGCCAAGGAGAAGGAAGGACGAGCTGTCATAAGAGCAGAAGGGGGCGGGCCGGGCCGAGGAGAAGAGAGAACTAGTGAGCGCAGTCATCGGAAGTCCTGCCTATGACAGACGTCACACGTCTCGGCAGAGAAGGCGGGACTTCCGATGACTGCGTTCGCTAGTTCTCTCTTCTCATCGGCCCGGCCCGCCCCCTTCTGATCTTATGACAGCTCGTCCTTCCTTCTCCTTGGCTCGGCCCGCCCCTTCTGCTCTCGGCGCTGCTTCCCGCCCTTTTTTAAAACAGATTCAGAGTCGGACAGTTCCAATGACGCTTGCGAGACTGCATATATGGACACTGCTGGTAAAGGCTGCATATATGGACACTGCTGGTAAAGGCTGCATATATGGACACTGCTGGTGGGCTGCATATATGGACACTGCTGATGAGGCTGCATTCATGGGCACTGGTGAGATGTCATTTGATTTAAAAAAAAAAAAAAATGATCTGAGTTCAAAGCTGTTTATTTTAAATTTAAGCTTTTTTCCTGAAATTTCTCTCCAAATATTGAGGCGCGTGTTATACGCCGGCGCGTGTTATACGCCGATAAATACGGTGTATATATATATATATATATATATATATACATATATAATAATTTTTTTTTCACTTTTTATTTTTTTCTTTTATTTTTATTTGTATCCTTCACTTATGCATGGACTAAAAATTACAGAAAAAAAATGATTTTTCATGTCTTCTGTATGATGTATGAATTGATGGCATATCTCATAATAGTGTTGCACTTCACTAAGTTTTGTGCATTTGCTACTGTGGAATTTGCCAACAAGTGTGCAGTATAACCATAAAATAAGTGCCCTGTTGAGCTGTGCTGCTCCTATTGGCAGTAGCCTTAAAAAAATGTTGATAAATAGCCCTCTTTGGTTTGAGCTATGCCCCTTACAACCGGTTTATAATCATATTGTCTGCTGTTTTTTTCTGGTGTAACCATTGAGGATCAACTGTGATGGTAAAATCTTAATTTGTGTACCGTGCAATTTTTGAATGACACTGTTTAATGTGTGTACCTTTTAATGCAGGTGCTATAAATCAGCCAAATAGCCTAAGGGAGATATCACAATAAGGTTATGTTACAGATGAGGTTATAAGTGCAAGATGATAGCACACAATAGAGGGCATTGGGAAAACACCTGGAGAGACCTCTCTGCTATGAACTGTGAGTCAGGATACATGTAACAGATCTTCATGTGAACGTCTGGAGAAACATAAACATATTAGGAATTATATCTTATTAGTACAAAAAATATAGCATTACAACATGAAACATAGATTTCTTGGATATGAATGGCTGATGTTTTTTTTTTTTTTAATGAAGATCTGGAGATTTGGGTAAAATGTCACCATTTTGGTGAAATGCTTTGGTAAAGTTAAAGGATAAGTTCACCCAAAAACTAAAATCCCTGCATCTATAAGGCCCCTTTCACACGATCGGACCAATCCGTTCTGCCTGTCCATTTTTTCAGGCGGACCTGATCATGACTGGGGTATTACCCATCTTACAACTGCCGTAACCCCCCCCCCCAAGACTCCACACTTTCCTTTCTTCTTTACCCCCCCCCCCCCAATGTAATAACTTAGACCCCACACTTTCCTTTCATCTTTACCCCCCAATGTAATAACTTAGACCCCACACTTTCCTTTCTTCTTTACCCCCCCCCCCCCAATGTTATAACTTAGACCACGTACTTTCCTTTCTTATTTACCCCCCCCCCCAATGTAATAACTTAGACCCCACACTTTACTTTCTTCTTCACCCCCCCCATATAATAACTTAGACCCCACACTTTCCTTTCTTCTTTACCCCCCCCCCCCCATGTAATAACTTAGACCACACACCTTACATTGGGTTTTAAAATGGCCATAGTAGCCTTTTTATTAAAAACAACTATATTTAACAATAAAAACTCTTACTTACATAAAAATTACATACTTCAAAAACGTAACAGAAACCTAACAGCCTGATGTAACTATCTGCACTTCCCCTTGGTCTTAAGATTTTGAAGGTACCCCATGAATGACAAACCGGCTGTATCTGGCACCCACTCACATCTCTATGGCTCCCAGCCACAACTACACCGGCTCAGGGAAAATTGTTTAACAACACACCAGCCGATACAGCCAAAAAATCAATCACATGACACTTCTGACACTTACCAGGGTAGGCACACCCATACCGAAGATTAGCCCAACCCCTCGTTCTCCAAAGAACGTGACCATCCCCTGCCTTCAAAACCCATCGAACTCTGCCTGCTGCTATGACAAAAAACTGGCCCCACCCTAAGAAAAAACAGAGACACCCCTCCAACATTAACAAAAAACTGAGGGCAGCCAGGAGGGAGAATATTTACCCTGCTCTGTCCCCTCGCAAATGATGCCCTGAGCACCAGCTACCACCAAGAGACCACCATTGCCACACCCTGCCCCACCCTGCCCTACCCCATCCTCTATGAATCAGGTAAGGCCTATCTATTTTACTTACTCCTTACAATTAACCCTGAGCCAGGGCGGTCAAACCCAGTCATGTAGGCCTTCCACTTAGGCTGCATCTGCAGGCTTGATCATTCTCATCTATGGGGAGGTGGACGTCAGTGGAGCTGTGACCACTGACACCCGCCTGTCATCCGATCAGACAAGATTCGCTTAAAACAGAAGGTTGGTGATACGTTCTCCATCTGTCCAGCGGGTCGGACCGGATGAAAACAGACATCCATTTTCATCAGATCTCCCCCTAGAGGAGAGCAGGACTCTGACAGATTTGTCTCTGCACAGTGAGTGGAGACGGACTTGTCATCTGCCTGCTCAGCGGGGATCAATGGAGCGTTTCCCTGCTGAGCTAGTAGAGTCCGCCGAGCAGGTCTGCCCCGTGTGAAAGGGGCCTAAATCTCCGCGATCTAACACCAACCTATCTAGCCCTGTAAAGAAGAAATCAGTATACATACCTTTTTTGAAGCCGATCCGATCCAATTTACAGAAGCTCTGTAGAGGACACGGCCAACAACGGCTGTGAAATGAATGGGAAGTGACGTCACTCATAGACTTACTATGGAGCTTCTGTTGTGTCCTCTGCACCCGCCTCCACAGCGAAGCTGCGGCTGACAGCTCAGCATGGGATCGGGTCGAATTGACTTTAATAAAGGTAAGTATACTGGTTTCTTCTTTACAAGGCTAGATAGGTTAGTGTTAGGTCGTGAAGGTCTATAGATGCAGGGATTTTAGTGTTAGGATGGACTTATCCTTTAAATTCATATTTGGTTGGTTTTCAAGGTGCAGTGGGCTTTAGATGGTTCCTGAGGACTTGGAGAGATCCTTTTAACTACCCTGGATCTATTCTCGTGCCAAAAAGCAACCCATTTTATTTTCTTTTTACAGAAAAAAATGTAATAAATAAAAAACAGACAGTGAAAACGTAAAATGTAAATGTAAGGCAACAGCATCAAATACAAAAAATAAATAAGTAAATATATATATTTTTTTATTAACACCATTCAAGAGGAAAAACGTGCATTTTTTAATCCTTTTTTGCTTTTTATTATCTTATTTAAAAAAATAAAATCATTTTTGTAGGCCTTTATCAACAATGAAAGATGTTATTTGTCTCTAAAAAAAAAAAAAAACAATATAGATTTTACTTTGTTATCTTAGGGTCAGTTCACACCAGAACATGGTGTGGGAAATCCGTGTTCCGTGTGTGTTTTCTGCACTGTGCTCAAAACAAACTGCAGTTGTGATCTATGGGGGGTGTCAATGTTAACTTAATGACACCTTAAGCACAGGTCGCAAATCAGGTACTTACCAGTCTATAGACTCTATCGTTGTCTTCACACAGTCAATTCTTCCATCTTAGATTTGGGAACAGGCTGTGAATTCCTGAAGAATCAAAGCCAGCTCCCAACTGTGCATTTGTAATATACAGGAAGACCAGTAGTGCACCTCCTGGGGCATATGACATGTTCCAAGAGGTTGTGGGTGCATTCGAATTTCCGAATGACAATAGCAATAAATTTAAACTAATCCGAAATAACGAAACAAAATTCCGGATGGATCGTTTTCAAATTGAATTGTTTTAAAATCAAATTTGAATTTCAGAAAATAATAAAATAAAGTAGAAAATAAAGGAATAGAATAAAAAATATATATAATAGAATAGAAAAGAATAGAATAGAAAATAAAAGAATATAATATAATAGAGTAAAACAGAACAGAATAGAAAATAAAAGAATATAAAAAAATTGAAAATAAAATAAAGGGATAGAATAGAAAATAGAGGAATACAATAGAAAATAAAAGAAAAGAATAGGAAAGAGTGAAACAGAACAAAATAGAATAGAAATAAAAGAACAGAATAAAATAGAAAATAAAGGAATAGAATAAAATTAAATAGAAAGAATATAACCATCTTATGAAATTCGAATTTCAAGTAGAATAAATTCAAATAGAATAGAATAGAACAAAACAATAGAATAGAATAGAAAAAAATAGAGTATAACCTTCTTCCGAAATTCGAATTTCAAACAGAATAAATATTAATTGGAATACAATAGAAAATAATAGAAAAACAATAGAATAGAAAAGAACAGAATAGAATAAATATAACAATTTCCTAAAATTTGAACAGAATAGAAAAGAATAGATTTTAATAGAATAGAAAATAAAATAATAGAATAGAATAAAATAGAATAATAGAAAAAAATAGAAAGATTATAACCATCTTCTGAAATTTGAATTCTGAATAGAATACATTTGAATAGAACAGAAAATAAAATAATAGAATATAATAAAATACAATACAATAGAACAAAAAAACAAAAACATTAGAAGAGAATAGAATAGAATATAACAATATGACCATCTTCTGAAATTCATATTTTGAATAGAATACATTTACATTTGAATAGAATATAATAGAAAATAAAAGAATATAAAATAATAGAATAGAATTGAAAAAACAACAGAATAGAATATAATAGAAAAAATATAACCATCTTCCAAAATCCAAATTTCTAATAGAATATATATGATTTTGAATGGAATTTTAATTCAAACCATTAGAATTTTTCGAATTTGGTTGAATTGAACTCAATTTGACCGAATTTGGAAAATTTAAATCGATTCAAATTTTGAAAAAAGAAAGGAATTCCGAAAACGAATTTAACAAAATTACCAGTAGCGGAACTATCAGGGTCGCAGCGGTCACGCTTGCGACCGGGCCCTGGAGTTCCGCCACCTGAGGGGGGCCCGCCAGCCCCCGTTCTCTTACCGCGGCTGCGGCGTGAGGGGGCCCGTCCGTCCGCCTGACTGTTCGCTAGTGGCTGAGTCTGTAACTGGCTGCCGGCTGCCGCCCTCCCCGATCGTTGTGCGGGGGGGGGGAAGGTGTCTATAACGGCCAGTTTTCTAAAGCTATCTGCTGCTGCTGTCTGCCCCGCCCGACCTCAGCCCTGCCGATCCTCCAATCAGAGAAGGCTGATGCAGTGAGGCAGAGGTGGACAGTCACTGAAAGAAAGTCAGCTGACCAGCTGACACCAATAGAGTGCAGGGGGAGGAGGAGTTCTCCCCTCTGCAAGTGCGAAGAGACACCAAATGCTTCCTGTTCCTGCTAGAAGAAGCGTATGTGCCTGCCTGGCTGGAGTTGCTGAGTGAGGGGGATTCGGAATAATCGTCTGACTGACCGACTCGACTGCTAATTGTAAGTGAACTTGCCTTGAATTTTGATCCCAAACTCCACCCTTGCTGGCTTCCTGCCTTAATGATCCCATGCCTGGCACAGAACAGATCTCATCCCTATCTACAACAGAGGTGTTGGGGGGGGGGGGTGTAGGGATGAGATCTGTGGTGGTGGGGGGATGGGATCAGTAAGACAGAGGTGGTGGTGGTGGGGGAGGATGACACTACATAAAACCCCTCCTCCACCCCCCCACCATCGCCCCCACTGATCCCTCTCCACCATCACCCCTTCACCACCGCCATTGATCCTACCCCCCTCCCAACCATAACCCCCCTCACTACCGCCATTGATCCCACCCCACCATCCACCCCCCTCACCACCGCCACTGATTCCACCCCCCTCACCATCGCCGCCACTAATCTCACTCCCCCTTCACCACCATCACCACCTCTGATCACACCCCCCTCCCCACCACCGCCGCCACTGATCACACCCCCCCTCCCCACCACCGCCGCCAGTGATCCCACCCCCCTCCCCACCATTGCCGCCACTGATCCCTTGCCTCTCCCCACCATTGCCGCCACTGATCCCAGCCCCCTACCCACCATCACCGCCTCTGATCCCACTTCCCTCCCCACCACCACCGCCGCCGCCACTGATTCCACCCCACCACCGCCACTGATTCCACCCCCCTCACCAGCATTGCCGCCATTGATCCCAAGCCCCTCCCCACCATTACCGCCTCTGATCCCACACCCCGCACCACCACCACCGCTGCCACTGCTCCCACCCTCCTCACCACCATCGCCATGGTTGGTGCACTATTACTGATCCCATTCCCCTCTTCACCAGCCCTGTAACCAGAAACAGAAATGTTTTACTTTGTTGCAAAAAAAAAAAAAAGGGGTCAAAAACATGCTTTTTTTTTGGGGGGGGGGGGGGGGGGTGCCTTCATGATTTCTTGCACCGGGCCCTGAGAAATCTAGTTACGCCTCTGAAAATTACCTAAACAAATTTATGTAAATAATGAATCAAAACTAAACTTTTTTTTTTCTTCTGCACATGTCTACTTAGAAACGCTAGGGGTGTTATTTAAAGTGATTTCTCAACAATATAAAGCATGGAGACATGGATGAGGTGAAAAGGAAGAAAGCCGTTACCTGACTCCTGTTAAAGGGACATCGGTCCCAACATTGCCCACCAGTGCTGCTAATCAGTGTCCACCAGTGCCACCTATCAGTGCTGCTAATAAGTGCCCACCAGTGCCACCTATCAGTGCTGCTAATCAGTGTTCACCAGTGCCACCTATCAGTACCCATCAGTGCTGCCAATCAGTGTCCATTACTACCTCATTATCAGTGTTACCTAATAGTGCTGCCTATTAGTGCTGCCTACCAGTGCCTATCAGTGCCTCATTAGTGCCACCTATCAGTGCCCCCTATCAGTGCCCATCAGTGCCACCTGTCAGTGCCCTTCAGTGCAGCCTATCAGAGCCACCTATCAGTGCAGCCTCATTAGTGCCTCCTGATAAATGTTTACCAGTGGCGCCTCATCAGTGCCACCTGTCAGTGCCCATCAATGCCACCTCATCACTGCCTAACAGTGCCTAAAGGGCAGCCTATCAGGACCTGTCAGCGCACATCAGTGAAGGAGAACAATTACCTGTTTGCAAACTTTTATAAAAACTTTGACCATTTTTTTTTGTTTGTTTAGCAAAAAATGAAAAAACACAGTGGTGATTAAATACCACTAAAAGAAAGATCTATTTGTGTAAAAAAAAAAAAAAAAAAATATACAAATTTTATTTAGGTACAGCGTTTCATGACCATGCAATAATTGTGGTGAAATGATCCTCGCGCTACCCACAATTGAATACTTCTATGTACATCTAAGGTGCTGCAGGTACTGGGCTGTTACCTAAACAGTAACTGTGATCAATAAAAAATAGTAAAGGTGTACTGCTTCCCCTACTTCCCCTGAAGAAGTCACATGATCCGCGACGCAACGCGTAGGGCATGTCAAACGAGAACCGGAAGTGACGTGGCGGGACACGGACGGAGTGTCTGCAGCAGTTAACACAGCCTGGAATATTGGATTTTTACAGTCTTAAATGTGAGTGGCTATATTTTTTTCAATAAAATGTGATTAAAATACTACACCATGATGGCCCTTCTTTGTATATAATTACACAGCTTAAAGGAGTGGTATATACGAGGAGTGGAAGGAGTATACAGGAGTATCTATTCCCCCCCCCCACCTATAATAAGGAGAAACCATCCTGCTGGAGGCATCCAATTTACTGACAGGAAAAGGACCAGAGGCAATCTTAATCTTTAATACCCCTATGCTCTGACATATGTGGCTAGAGATGAGAGGCTAGCACACATAGAAGTGTTTTCACTGAAGAGCACACACTGGTAGGAGCACAATACTGAAGGTGGAGGCATTTCACATGAAATTGGAAATCACGTCTAAAGAATTGTGTCTTTGCACAGAGTATCACCATTTATGGACTTTTGTTTGCACAGAGAATGAATATGTGACACTTTAATAATATATTATAATTTACTGTAATGCCTTTTTGCACATTTTTTTGGCACTTTAAATAATTTATATTGCACATAATTGCTTATTTGCACAAAAATATTAATTTACTAAACAAACACTTGGAGGTTTGCACATATATGAGTTGGATTGCACAAATGCACTTTTGATTAAGAACAACGCTACTTGATCTAATATTTTACGTATGTGATTCTTAATTTTGGATTTTATATTTTACGTATGTGATTCTTATTTTTGGATTATATGAACTAATTTAGTGTATATCACGTTTATATTGAGTTATATGTTTACACGTATGCACTTTGAATAGTCACATACGATTAATATCGTAACATATGTGATTCTGTCAAAGTATAAGATAAGTCTATGCCCATTATTTGATTTGTTTTGAGATCTATTACACACGGGGGTTGTGCCTACTTGACACACCCATGAATAACATAAGTCCGTTATTATCTAAGAGCGCAGTACACCTTTATTATTTTTTTAATGACGTGCAATAGTCATTAAAGGTGTGCCAGAGCTGAAAGCTGAACATTGACCTGGGCAGTAAGGGGGTGGGAGTGCCAGTAGGCAAGTGGTTACGCCCCCAAAAAAAAAAAAAAAAAGCTCTAACGGTTAGTGAACAGGAGCTGAAGCCATCTTTTACCATTCATAGTTACATAGTTACATAGTAAGGTTGAAAAAAAGACACTGGAGGATCAGCAGTACAGTGAGCAAAGAATCTCGTGTCAATGGGCCTGACCTGAGGGGGGCCACCCCTGCTCCTAGGATAGTCAGTGATGGGTGTCAGTTGAAAGGGGATGCAAGTGAGAGTGTCCTGAAGATAAATTATCATCCATCAAGTCGTCTTGTCAGAGAGTAAAGAGAGCAAGAGACTTAACCCTTTGTACACTTGTGGCAGTGTGGATTAACAGCCTAGCTGTTCCTAATTGCTAAGAAAGTCCTGAAGATAGAAGTCCTCAACCAATGTGAATAGTTCATTTGGAGTATCCCACTATTCCCTTCTCCTATTCCAATCACAAATAAACAACAACAAAAAAAAACAACACCCCTCATTTGTGTGACAAGCCATCAGGAGCAAGAAGGGATCCAGAGACTTTATCTAAAGTTACCGTGTGCTGGTAATCAGGGGAGCCCATCAAGATACTACTCAGCAGGTCCTGTGGGGGTCAGTGCTACACTTAAAAATACTTTACATAGACTCACTCCTTATTCCCCTTTATATTACCCATTAACCTCCCCCCCCCCCCCCCCCCCTTCTCTAACAAACAATGCTAAAATGTCTTTGGTCCCTCCAAATAAAGCTTATTTGAATTTGAGAGAGAGAGAGAGCGAGAGAGAGAGAGAGAGAGAGAGAGAGAGAGAATGAGAGAGAGAGAGAGAGAGAGAGAGAGATACAGGGAGAAAGAGAGAGATGCAGAGAGAAAGAGAGAGAGAGAGATGCATTGTGAGGGCATACTGATCTGCACAGTGTGTTATCTGAGAGGAAGAGAGAGAGGGAGAAAGAAAGAAAGAAAGAAAGAAAGAAAGAAAGAAAGAAAGAAAGAAAGAAAGAAAGAAAGAAAGAAAGAAAGAAAGAAAGAAAGAAAGAAAGAAAGAAAGAAAGAAAGAAAGAAAGAAAGAAAGAAAGAAAGAGAA
>NC_138770.1:92274813-92469813 GCF_965119305.1 Pelophylax lessonae
GGAAGCGAATAAATAAATATTTTACATACATTTCATAGCCGCTAATTTAAATAATATTTATTTGGAAATGCTGACCCAGTACTGACAGATGTGAAAGGCAGATAAGACTTGTCAGTTATGCCTTTTTCCAAATTGCCTTTTTTTTTATTCCTATTAGCATACATCAAGTTTTTTGCATCTTCAGTGACTCGGTGACTATGCAAGGTAGCGGCGTAATCAAAATTTCTAGAGCCAAAAAAAACCTGCTGGTACTAGTACAAAAGGAATTTCAGAAGTGGCCTGGGGAAGCAATAGATATAACTGACATCCTTTTGGTTCAGAAACAACAGTCGGCCGTCATCAAATAGGAGCTGTACATGCAGCAGTCTGCCAGTGACCTAAAAGTTTGCAGAAGTTTTGTTAGATCGCTAAAAAGAATCAATTATCAAATGCTTTTGCTGTAGTTAAAAAAAGCCCGTGCAGCTGGATGTGTTTTAAAGAATAAGCACACATTTAGCATGCCTTGCTTCTTTACTATAGCCATGAAAATCAAGCAGGTTTGTCACTTTGTTCCTACTATATCCTGATAGATGTATAGGAAACCTCAATGATTCTGCTCATTTTTTTTTCTAATAATTTCTTTTTATTGATGTATTTTGCATAGAAAAGTACAAAATAATGCCCCCGGACTTCTGGGCAGAGTCCAGTGCCTAATAACACTGTAAAAGAAAAAAAAAAGAAGGAAACTTAAAGTGGTTGTAAACCCTTACACACTGTACACTCATACTGTACATTCAGTGAAGGGACTATCCGCAGATAAAACAAATCTACCTACATGAGTTGTATCTGTCTAGCTGCAGTCTCCTCTTCTCTACAACTGTTCAAAGTGCAAAATGTATAAAGCTTGTGTATGAAATCAGAAAAAAGGGGGCGGAGAGCTGAAATTTCACTCTGCATAGCTCCGTGAGGAGAGCTCTGAGAGCTGATTGGAGGAAAAGGACACACCCCCCTTTACACAGCCAGGGGCTGACTGGCAACTTTCGGCCCAGGGGGCAAGTGCAAACCAGAGGCCCATGGTGAAGGGACTTGGCCCCCTTCCACTCTTTCTCTTCCCAGCCTCCTCCTGACCCCCATTCCATGCTGAAGCTTCGCTCCAGGTACTCTCTACTCACTGGCCGAATGCTGGTTCTCGATCTGGCCAGCAGGGGATGGTTGAGGGCAGTTTGGGGCTGGCCGGGGAAGGAGAGTCTCCACTGGGGCATGAAACTGGCCTTTGCTAAGACACCATGCTGGGGGAGGGAGGCCTGCAACCTGTCCCCGTCTTCAACCGGCACTCAGTAGATCAGCAGCAGGGACTTTTCACTTCTCTTTACCAGGAATCCTTTAGGCATGTCTGTGGCAGAAGCTGTGCAGCCTTTTTACTGGGCATTAGAGCGGCCCGGGGGGCAATCGCCCCCCTGGCCCAGTCCTCCCCTGTACACAACACACAGGGACAGAGCTAGTGCTGTCAATCATCTGGAGGTTCCTCACCTGTTACCATTTTCTCTTGGTGTCAGGAGAAATAACAATCGGCCTAAGCTCCATGTAACCCCCCCTTCCTGTCCCCAAGCCGCACCCCCTGCAAGGCAATCACATTTGGGATGGAATTTTAATATTCAATACCTAGCTGGCTGGACTGGCCCCTCAGAAGTCATTAGACAACTGCATTTAAAACCCAGAGCTTAGAATACTAGGATGGCTAGAACATGTGAATGATATGGACAAAGTAAGGAAGTAACAATACCCTTCAGCGGTGAAAGAGGGGGCCTTCAAGCCAAATGAGGCGTATCAAGGTTGCTGAAATATGGAGAGGCCCAAGAAAATCACATTTTGGGGCAGCATTTAAATGATGACCTAAGATCTAAGATGACCTAAGTTCACCTTTTTCTACAAGTGTTCCCACAGAGGCGGGCCGGGGCCAGCACTCTATTGGATATCCTATCTCCTGGCAATTACCATACACTATACACCTGGAGCAGCGTTTTCCTTTCTTAAGTTCACCTAGGCATTGGTGGAAGGGTTTGAAAGCCCAGGCTGCCAATTCTTGTAAAAAAAATGTTGGGCATCCTCTACTGAGATAAGTCGTCTTGTAAAATGGTATCATTTTTTTTCACTAACCCTTTCCAAAACATCAGGGTAAGTACAGTTGTTTCTTTCCAGTGGAGAATTAAGGCATTACAAGCACAGAAAACAAATTTGGGTACAGCGTCGCGTGACCGCACAATTGTCCGTTAAAGTAACGCGGTGCCGAATCGCAAAAAATGGCTTGGTCATTAAAGTGGAAAATCTTCAGGTCCAGAAGTGGTTAAAGTGTATTCTTTGCTTTTGGATACAAAGCATTGTTCAAGGCCTGAAGAAGGAGGACCCATTCCCCTAAAAAACATTAGCTGTATCCGACATATCCACATATCAAATAATGCCACGCAACTCATGCATCACTTTGTGAAAACAATAAAATAAGTACAGACGACCCCCGAAATTCATGGGGGTTACATTCCTAGAGCACCCACGTATTGTGAGAAACTTTGAATTTTGGATGTGATAAAAAAAAAAAATGCCTATAGATGCCTATTTTTATAGTTTAAACCCTAAATTTGCCCCCAAAACACTTTAATTTAATTTCACAGTCAGCTTAATACATTACCCTTAAAAAAAAAAAAAAAAGAATGTAAAGGTAAACCCGTATACTGATGTACAGTACTGTACTACTACCCTGTTTCCCCAAAAGTAAGACATCCCCCAAAAATAAGACCTACTTACAGTTTTGCCTCTCGCGGAAATATAAGGCATCCCCCCAAAAATAAGACCTCCCCGATAATAAGGCCTCCCCCGAACATAAGGTCTCCCCGATAATAAGGCCTCCCCCGAACATAAGGTCTCTCCCATTAATAAGGCCCGAAGCTACTGCGTAACTCTGGACTCTGGACCGTAGCGGCGGGCGCCGCTGCTTGCTCTGCCCTGACGGAGTCTGGCTGACTCACAATTAGACAGTGAGTCACGCGGGGCAAGAGACGGGCACATTGTGTGGACACACAGGGGTGACTGAGGTAGGGGGGGGAAATGTCTGATAAAGGGGTGGGGTGGATGTCTGGTAAAGGTGTCCACTGGAACAAGGGTGGGGGGGAGTGGGATCACTTAAAATGACACAGGAGGATCAGAGGCAGCAATCAAAATGACACAGGAGGATCAGAGGCAGCAATCAAAATGACACAGGAGGATCAGAAAGGGGGGGGGGGGGATCAAAATGACACAGGAGGATGTAATTTGCTGGTTTGTGATGACAACTACTACCGTGCCATATACAGGAACTACATTTCCTTTTTTTTTGTTCAACAATAAATGTGTACCGTATTCTTCTTCATGGAGAAATAAGACATCCCCTGAAAATAAGACCTAGCGCATCTTTAGGAGCAAAAATGAATATAAGACACTGTCTTATTTTCAGGGAAACAAGGTATGTCTCCTGCAGTTCTAGAATATAAACTACCAAAGTCACCCCTGTATGTACTGTAATTCATGCAAGCGTGTTTTCTTTGGTATAAGTAGGGTAAAAAAAATCCACAAACAACTGAGGTCGCAAACTCTGAACCACAACTTGTTTTAGGGGTCAACTGTCTTGTGAAATACTTAGGCCCCTTTCACACGGGCGATCCGATCCGATCCGCCTGTCAGTTTTTCAGGCGGATCTGATCGGATCCTCCATGCGGCTCTATGGGGCAACGGGTGTCACTGGAGACATCTCCGCTGACACCCGCTGCTAGGCGATCCGATCCTGTACGTGAAATCCGGACGCATGGAAACCCTATTTCCCATCAGTCTGGCGGATGGGATGGGATTGGATGAGAACGGACAGGTGGTCCATTCTCATCCGATAGCCCCATAGAGGACAGCTGGGATCTGACAGTTCCGTCTCAGCACACAGAGCGGATCGATCCCCCGCTGAGCAGAGCGGCCTAAGGCCCTTTCACACGAACCAACCAATCGGGTCCGCCTGTCCATTTTTCAGGCAGATCCGATCAGGCAACCCATTGAATTCTATAGGGAGGCCTGGCTTCCGATCTGACAAGATCCGCTGAAAATAGACGTATGGCAATAAGCTCGCCATCTGTCCAGCTGGTCAGATCGGATGGGTTTAGATGAAAACGGACAAGCACTGTTTTCATCCGATCTCCCCATAGAGGAGACCGGGACTCTGACAGGTCTGTCTCTGCACAACGAGCTGAGACGGAGCTGTCATCCGCCTGCTCAGCAGGGATCAACAGAGCGATCCCCCCCGCTGAGCAAGCAGAGTCCGTCCAAACAGATCCACCCCGTGTGAAAAGGGCCTAATGTGATATTGCTTCTGTGCTAACCTTAACTGTTTTTTTTAAAAAAAATCACATAACAATAAGGCCCCTTTTACACTTGTGCAACTTAAAAGTCGCACGATTTTATAGTGATTTTAAAACTATTTTGACTGGATTTGAAGCAATGCCTATGTCTTTGGACCTCAAAACGCATTAAAATCGTCCAAAAGTAGTGCAAGGACTACTTTTAAGTTGTTGGGAGCTGAAGTAGTGCAGATATAAACGGTACTCATTGGAAATCATGGAGAATGACTTGTCATTGCGACTTTGCAGTCCCAAATCGCAGGACAAGTTGCACAAGTGTGAAAGGGGCCTAAATGCAATTATAGATTTAGTAAAATAGGTCCATAAATTAAATATTTAAAATATGCAAAACATATGGATTTTCTTCTGTGAATGAATAGGTGAGTTCCACCACCATTAGCATGCTGCAATCATTGTGCAACAAAAGCAATGCATAACAAACTTGAAACCTGCCAATCCTTTGTATCATGTGTTCCTGCACTTCTTCTTATAAGTGATGCCCAGTGAGTTCTACTACCATTCACACTCTGCACTCATCTCAACGTATTGAACTATTAGGAAAATTGAACCACTTCCAGCGAATTGATGTACCTGTACGTCGGCTCGGAGAAGTGGTTGTACCAGGATGATCTGCAGCTGCAGGCATCAACCCGGTACCATTCTTTAGAGCCGGCGGTCGGCTTTCAGAAGATAACAGCTGATGTGGCTCGGGAGCTGCTCGGCCGTTATCCCAGCGAGCGGCTGTGCCCGGGTCTCTCGTCCCACCGGGAGAGCCAAGAAACCAGCCGGCATGTATGTCGGCTGGTTGGAGTCCCAAACAAAGCCGGATTCAGCTTTGATCGAGTCTCCGATGTAGTAACCCAGGAAGCGGCATCATGACGCCACTTCTGGTTTACTCGGTGTCTAACGGCGCCAAATTTAAAAAACTGTCAGTATTCAAAAATGCAGATTTTGGCATTTTTAATACAAACCCGAATCCAAAAAAGTTGGGACACTGTACAAATTGTGAATAAAAACAGAATGCAATGATGTGGAAGTTTCAAATTTCAATATTTTGTTCAGAATACAACTGACATATCAAATGTTTAAACTGAGAAAATGTATCATTTTAAGGGAAAAATAAGTTGATTTTAAATTTCATGGCATCAACACATCTCAAAAAAGCTGGGACAAGGCCATGTTTACCACTGTGTGGCATCCCCTCTTATTTTTATAGCAGTCTGCAAATGTCTGGTGACTTGCTCAAGTTTAGGAATAGGAATGTTGTCCCAGTCTTGTCTAATACAGGCTTCCAGTTGTTCATGCTCAACTGTCTTAGGTCTTCTTTGTCGCATCTTCCTCTTTATGATGCGCCAAATGTTTTCTATAGGTGAAATATCTGGACTGCAGGCTGGCCATTTTAGTACCCGGATCCTTCTTCTACGCAGCCATGATGTTGTAATTGATGCAGTATGTGGTCTGGCATTGTCATGTTGGAAAATGCAAGGTCTTCCCTGAAAGAGATGGGAGCATATGTTGTTCTAGAACTTGGAAGAAGTGAAGAAGTGATGTTGCGTGCAGCATGGCTTACACGGCACCTCCTTGGCTGGATACCCCTTCTTCGTGGATTGGCTGAAATTTGCAGGAGAAGGCTTTGTCTCCTGCTAACATCATCCAATCCAGTGTGTGGGGAACAGAGCAACCATCATTTTGGGGTCTCTTACACAACTTTAGGCCTGGGCACCCTGGGCCTGACCCCCTTTCATGACTTACATTGGGGTCCCCAAAGCACTAGCCCCCTTACATCAGAGTCTCCAGAGTTTACCCCTACACCAGAGACCCCACTTTCATTTGGATCCCCAAAGTCTTCCCTTACATTAGAATTCCAAAGTCCCCCGTTACATCTGTGTCCCCATAGCCCCCAGTTGCATAAGGGTCTCCAAAGTCCCCCTGGTTCTGTCTGCTTCCTAGGCTCCCTGTCTAGTTCGCCTAGTGGAAGCACCGGCCCTGACCGCCAACGATCTGCTCCCGCTGTGGTTGGACACAGCCAATCAACGGGTTTGGCGGCCACAATGTTTACCAGCACACAGCAATTTTTCTCAGGAGAGGCAGAACAGTGGTCTGCCTATGTAAACAAGGCAGACTGCCATTCTGTGTGAGGGGAAGATGGAGATCTTGTGTTTCTGCTAAGCAGGAACACGGATCTCTGTCTTTCCACAGTCAAAACATCCCCCACACATTTAGAAAGCACTCCTTAGGAGCACATTTAACCCTTTGATTACCCCTGGTGTTAACCCTTTTCCTGCCAGTGTCATTAGTACAGTGACAGTGCATTTGTTTAGCACTGATCCCTGTATTGGTGTCACTGGTCCCCAAAATGTGTCACTTAGGGGTTTATTTACTAAAGCTAAAGAGGGCAAAATCAGTCACACTTCTGTAGAGAAACCAGTCAGCTTCCAGGTTTTATTGCCAAAGCCTTAAGCCTCGTACACACGCATTGATAGTTGGCCGTGAATTTTCGACCAACGTCCGATCGGCCGATTTTCGGCTTGTTAGTGTGATGCTTCCGACAACCGACTGCGACTTTTCAGCCGAACAAAATCTGGTGTGCAGGCTATAAAATTTTTGTTGGCCGTCAACAGAACGGTCGATTGTTCGTCAGTCAGTACAGATTTCGACAGACAAAAATGTGATGAGCAAGACTGGGCATGCTCAGAGAAGAAAAAACACACGGAAAGTAAACCAGCACATCACTTCTGAAGTTGGTTTTTGTTGGCCGATAAAATTCGTGTGCAGTCTAGAGCACATTTCAACCAACACAACAACACTGGACAAAAGACGGCCGATCGGCCAACAATCGTTGCATGTGTACGAGGCTTAATGAAACAAGCTGAGGTTAGAAGCTAATTGGTTTCTCTGCAGAATTGTGACTGATTTTGCCCTCTCTAGCTTTAGTAAATAAACCTCACAGTGTCAGATTTGTCTGCCGCAATGTCACAGTCCTGCTAAAAATCGCTGTTCGCCTCCATTACTAGTAAAAACAGTTAAAAAAATATATAAATACATCCCATAGTTTGTAGACGCGATAACTTTTTCACAGACCAATCTATATACGCTTATTACAATTTTTTTACCAAAAATATGTAGCAGATTACATATTGGCCCAAATTTAAGAATACATTTGATTTTTTTACATTTTTTTATTGGGTGTGTTTTATAGCAGAAAGTAAAAATTATTCAAAATTACTAGTCTTTTTTGTTTATAGCGCAAAAAATTTAAAATACCAAATCAAATACCACCAAATCAAATACCACCAAAATTATCATTAAATACCACCAAAACAAAGCTTTATTTGTGGTAAAAAAAAAAGGACATCAATTTTATTTGGGTACAGCGCCGCACGACCGCGCAAATGTCAGTCAAAGTAGCGCAGTGCCATATTGCAAAAAATGGCCTGGTCATGAAGGGGGTAAACCTTCTGAGGCTGAAGAGGTAATAGTGCTTTAAATACTAAAATCTAAAATAATACACAACTGGATTTAGTGCTTTTTTTTTTTTTAAATATCAGTTTAAAATTTCTCTTCTATCAGTCCACAGAATTCAAAGATTTTAATATTTTTTAATTTTTTAATTGATTTTAATTTTTTTTTAGGTTTTAGCCATGAAATATAAACATTAAGCATAGAGCACTTTGAATCTCTGCAAAAAAGAACTCCGCAAGAAAGCTAAAGTATAAAAAAATAGCTTCCAGATAAAAATGATCCAGGTAGTTCAACGGCACGCAGCTAATGTTTAAAACAAACTGCCCACTAAATATATAAGTTGTAGCATCTCCCATTATAGCCCAATGGCTGTTCTTGATGTCAACCTGCAGGTGTGCTTCTCTAAGCCGAAGCACTAGTGCTCAGTACAAAGAGAATAGTAGCAGTTCCCGGCTCGTGTGCATCTGGAAACATTCAAACTCATTGCGCATGCATGCAAAAACATCCATTGTCTGATCCTCTTCCTCAGGACCGAATGGTGCTAGACAGGCTGCAAGGATCTCCTGTAGACTCAGGTTCTTCAATCCTTTCTGTTGATTCTGAATTGTTCCTATACAAAAAGACACTTTAAAATAGCAGCATTTGGAGTCAGATATATGCACCGTTTGACTGCAAGGTAGGATTTCACGAGATGCATTGGGTAAATCTCATGACTAAGCTGTTTTATGAATCTTGCTTGAAGTTTGCAAACTCTATGGTGAACCCTATTAAAGTCTATAGGGGTGTAGCCAGGTCTACAGAAACATGGAGAAAGAGACATTTCCCTTTTTACAATCAGTTAACTTTCACTTTCTACTGAGATACTGATGTTATGCTGCACCTGTTTCCTCCGGCCAGCAGGGGGAGAGCTAAAGCCAAGCAACCCCATAGACTTCAATGCTGGTATCCTGGGAAATGTAGTCCAAAATTGCAGCAATGTAACACAGGAAATTACTTTCTGAACTACAGTTTCCAGTGTGCCCTGGGCAGCAGGAGAAGTTAGCAAAGTATCTTTTATTAAATTGCCAGGGAAAGTGGGCAGTCAGGGGCACCGAGGAAAGCAAGAAGAGGACATCTGCTGCAGGCTGACAGACTGGTGAGAAGCCAGACTGGTGGGGACCAAGCCCTAGAATCATAGAGAGACACCCGGGGCTGCGCAGTATAAACCAGAGTGAGCAAACTTGTAGCGCAACAACAGGAGTGTACTCTTACCCTCTTCTTCCCACTATTGGGCATCGGAGGCATCTGAGAGAGAGAGGGGGGGGGGGGGTATTTTAAGTTTGAAGCTGCTACATAGGGACTGGTGAGAGGGTTCATTACCCACCATCCACACTGTTATCAGGAACTGAGTCACTGGAGACAGGATATTAGGTCTATCACAGCCTGTGCCATACCTATTTAGCACATCCACACCGCATCTACTGCATACTGCATCTATACCAACTCTATTCCGCATTATACCAAACCTTTACCACCTGTGCCAAAAGTATACCATACCTATATTGTACCTATACTGCATGCAGGTTAACTGGGACTGTCATTAGCTGCACTGATTCTCTTAAAGGGTCCCAACAATAGCCGGCAGAAGAACATCTCAAAGGACTGCCCCTCCCGTAATACTTATCCTTCAGGCTCCTTTGTTTACCTGCCCCCCTCCACTACCAATCCTTTTCTTTTGGACGGTGCATACCCAGTTTGTCTAGGACTAGCATCACTGCTATAAAATGCTCTCTGGCAGTATAGTTCCGGCAGTATAGTTCCAGCACTTAGTAGAATAAACTTTACTACTGCTCACTGCTGGACTTTAGAAGAGCTTGCTATTGTTTATGCTGATCTGGATGCCAAGTGTCATCTTATGCCTATTCCTAATTTCTAATCACTCTGTATGCTAAATCTGCCTTTTTCAACCAGAGTGCCCATCACCCTGGGGTGCCTTCAGGTGTCTTCAAGGGTGCCTTGGCAAAATGCCTAGCAATTGCCAAAAAATTGTATAAAAACCAGCGAGGGTGGATCAAACCTACATATAAGTTAGATAAAGCCACAGCTTTTCATTGTGCACCATTACAACCTTCTAGCCACCAGTGTCCTATCAACCAATTACATCATGGGTTGATACAAAGAACATCAGCACCTGCACAGCATCCTTGTTTTTCCCTACTCTTCCCCTCTGCATCAGCACTGGGGTCACATTAGCTAAATGAGAGAGAGAAACTGAGGGAGAAGAGAAACATTGGAACACTAGTCAGTGCCTGTGTGTAAAGATGTGTTTTCTTTGCAAGAATGAATTACCGCTAATGTTGGGTGTCCTACACATGTGGAAATGTAAAACTTTTAGTAACGATTTTAAAATGTTTGGATTTTTTGGAAAAAATATTATTATTTTATATTTTTTCTCCTTTGGGCAAGAAGGGGGGGGGGGGGGGATATCAGGAAAAAGGCTTACACTTGAAAATGGTATAGAAATGTTCTGTTTTATTTTGTTTTTGCTTTTTCTTTTCTATGTATAACAATGCATAATTTGTTTATATGTTAAAGAAAAAACAAATAAAATGTTTACCACTTTCCGACTGCGCACAGTATATTTACTGCGACAGTCAGCCCCTCACAGGCAGAGCGACGTAGGTCTACGTCGCTAGCCTGTGAGGGTCTCAGGAGCGAGCTCGCACCGCCGGAGGCGCGCTGCCACTCCCGTGCGGTCACGGACCCCCCCGCGCGTGTGACCGGCGGACCTGATCGTCCGCCGGTCACTCGCAATCGTCGGTGGAGAGGGAGAAAGGCAGGCGGCTAATGTAAACAAGCCGCCTGTCATTCTCCCCGGTGTATGAATGATGATCATACGGTTCTACTATGTAGAACCGTTGATCACTGTTCATACATCTCAAGCCACAGCCAATCACAGTTAGAATCATGCCCCTAGGGACACACACAGCCCCTCCATCTCAAAAAAAGTTAACCCCTTCACTGCCAGTGTAATTTTACAGTAACAGTGCGTATGTATAGCACTGATTACTGTAGAAATGTCACTGATAACCCAAAAAGTGTCAAAAATGTCAGTCAAGGCTCCGATCTGTCCGCCGCAATGTCGCAGTACCGCAAAAAAAATCGCAGATTGCCGCCATTACGCGTTAAAAAAAAAAACAACAAAAATGACAAAAATCTTTCCCTTTGTTAGTAAATGCGATAACTTTTGCGCAAACCAATCAAAATACGCTTTTTGCGATTTTTTTTACCAAACATATGTAGCATAAAACAAATTGGCCGAAAATGTTAAAAAATTTTGATTTTTACATTTTTTTGGGGGAATTTCATATAAAAAAATGTGAAAAATATTGTTATTTTTGCAAAATTGACGCCCTTTTTTTTGTTTATAGCGCATGATCAAAAAATCGCACAGGTGATCAAATACCGCCAAAAGAAAGCTCTGTTTGTGGGAAAAAAAGGACGTCAAATTCGTTTAGGTACAGCGTTGCACGGCCGCGCAATTGTCCGTTAAAGTCACGCAGTGCCGAATCGCAAAATAGGCCCTGGTCAGGAAGGGGGTAAAATCTTCCGGGGCTTAAGTGGTTAATATACAAAAAAATTATAATTATTTTTAAATTTTAGAATGGGGTTCCATGAGATTGTGCAGAATTTAAAAAGGTGCCTTGACTGAAAAAAAGGTTGAGAAACACTGTGATAAATTTTGTTATTGCCTTTGTTAATTTATTTTCATGCTTGCCTCTTTACTCACCATGTTAGGTGACAATATATTCATTTTGCCTTTACTAACTGCTTCAAGGCCTGTTTTCTTAGACATGGTAGTATTATGGGTTACCAAGTACTACTTTCGGTGATTTTCTGTGGTATTGCATGCTTTGTACACTCAACCTGCCGTGTCAGAGGCACTGAAGTTCTTCTGGATGTCGAGGCAAAGGACAGAGGACCCATCTTAACCAGTGGCTCCTAGAGGGGTAGTGCTACAAGGGAGATGAGGGGTGAATATTGTTATTCAATTCTGCCCTTTTGTAAGGCTAATAAGACTCCATTGTCAAACAAAAGAGATTTGAATTTGAGCACTGCCGTAGGGGACATGTTTCAATGCCAAAATTTAAAACAAATAAATAAAATCCAGTATCTATCCCTACATAGAAGTATCAGCTCCCCCTAACAGCTACAACACACTCTGACAATATGGCTGCTGTAAGGCCACCCTTTTGTATACTGTAGGCCAGGTTATCCATTGCTTTAAATTATTGGCTACTGTGACTAAGCTGTTACTCAGATGACCAGGAAAAGGCTATGCACTGTTTCTTATTTCTGGCAGTAAACTGGCAACATTTTCAGCCAAAAGGTTGTGGTTGACGAACTTCACAAATTCCTGAGATTCACCATAAACCATGAGCCTGAACCCATTTCCTACTCATAACTGGCTAAACAGAAATATACATTCACCGTCAGAAAAAAACAGATCCCATGTACACTATATCACCAAAAGTATTGGGACACCTGCCTTTACCCACCCCAAACTCACTCATCCATGTCTTTATGGACCTTGCTTTGTGCACTGGTGTGCAGTCATGTTGGAACAGGAAGGGGCCATCCCCAAACTGTTCCCACAAAGTTGGGAGCATGGAATTGTCCAAAATGTCTTGGTATGCTGATGCCTTAAGAGTTTCCTTCATTGGAACTAAGGGGCCAACCCAACTCCTGAAAAACAACCCCACACCATAATCCCCCCCTCCACCAAATGATTTGGATCAGTGCACAAAGCAAGGTCCATAAAGACATGGATAAGCGAGTTGTGGGTGGAGGAACTTGAATGGCCTGACCTCAACCCGACAGAACACCTTTGGGATGAATTAGAGCGGAGACTGCGAGACAGGCCTTTTTGTCATACATTCCCATAGACATCATTATATTTTATAGTATTAGTCCTTGAGTGCGGAGGATCACACCAACATATAATATTGGTTGTTTTGTGGTATTGTTACATTCCCATAGACACACTCCTAAACCCTTGTGGGCAGCCTTCCCAGAAGAGTTGAAGCTGTTATAGCTGCAAAGTGTGGGCCAACTCAATATTGAACCCTATGGAGTAAGACTGGGATGCCATTAAATTTCATGTTGCAGTGGTCCCAATACTTTTGGTAATATAGTGTATATCCTTCTGCTGTGTATTTAGCAGTTTGTCTGGAATTCAGCTGTAAAGGAGATGGAAGTCCAAAAGTCTGGTCTTTACCTAGGTATACCAATAAAAGATTACCATATCAATGGTGCTGCTTCCTTCTCATCTCTTTGCTGGTCCCTGTACGGACTGAGGAACCAAAGTCAGAAAAGTAAGAAGACGTGGCCTACAGCTAGGAAAATCATGCAGCTGTTTCTGCCTCTTCTGCCCCTAGTTATGTGGGGAATACATAAAACAATAAAATCCTGCAACCCTAGGTGTATTAGGCAACATTAGGTTTATTCAAACATCTGTGCAAAAAACAGATGAAGCAGGTTCTTCTATAAATTACTTTTAATGTTTCTTCTCATTACAGAACTATTCATTCAGAAAACAATTTGTTTACATCAATTGTGTACACGACGGGGCCTCCTTTTTTTATTATTATTATTTCTTTTTTTTATTATTATTTTTTTTTTTTTTTTTTTTGGTGTAGCAGCTTTTTGCTGGAGTAACTTGACACATCTTGTAACTTTTATATATTATTTTTTAACACCTGCATGTAATAGGTTATGGCTGATTTATTACATGTCAGCACGCAATGAAATACAACACTCAATGTAAAGGTAGAAAGTGTTCATAATAGAAATGCTAAGTCTAAGAGGTAGAAAAAATGAACTGTAATGGGGGTCGTGTTGCAAGTCATGTCAAGACCAGTTTGAAATGTTGTTGCTTTGTGAGTTTTAATTATAATGTTTGAGTACTATGTCATGGGTATTTTCAATCAACAATAAGGTAAAAGAGGATAATTAGGGATGACGACTGGTATCTGACCACAGAATGGCAAGAGAGAAATTTATATAGGCAAACCTGTATGATCAGGTAGTCATACTTTTAGGAAACCTTTTCCTTAAAGGGGTTCCTCCTTCCTTCCTTAAAGCGGAGTTCCACCCTGGTTATACATTTTTTAATAGAAATACCCCCGGGACAGTCAGGGCTAGCACATTCCACAATGGCTAGCCTCTGATCTTTCCCGGGTTGCACTTACCTTTTGGGAGAAATACTTACCTTGAAAATGTCTTGTCCAGCGCTGCCATCTCAGGTGTGGGCAGCTTGAAGCCAGCGCGATCCTCTTCCGCGTCCTCTTCCGTCCTCTTCGTTCTTCTTCGGTCCCACGATGCACTGCACAGGCCCCGACGTCACTTCCGGTGCGCGCGCGTCATCCCTCCACAGCTTCTGGGCATGCCCAGAAGCTGTTTAGAAGGGAATGACACGCGCGGCCCGGATCTGACATCGGGGCCGGTGCAGGCGCATTGATTCCTGGGAGCGATGACGTTCAGCTCCCAGGAATCATTGCAAAAGCCAGGAAGTGATGAATCGCCGTGGCCGCCGAGGGGAGGAAGAAGGAAGTAAGGTAAGTATATTTTCTATACAAGGTAAGTAAAAAAAAAAAAAAATTGCGATTATCCTTTTGTTTTTCAGGTGACCCGGAGCGAGAAGATGGAGGTAAGTATAAATTTAGGGGGGAACTCCGCTTTAAGCACCCCTGTCACTATTTTAATTTTTTCCTAGTGTTTGATTTGCTTGTCAATATTTGGAATGTAATATTATTATTTGGCATTCCACCCACTTTCCACTGGATTCCAACCACTTCTCCACAGACCAGAGGACAATGTTGATTTTTTTTAATGCTGAACTAATCAGTCAACACAGTCGGATGTGGCTGGTGTGCTTGGAGGCTGCTATAGTGCTTGGAGGTTCATTGTTTGTCTCCATAGGTATATGGGATTTGTCGCTCCCTTTTTCCCTCCATATGATATGAGATGGTTTGTACACATTTGAGCATTTGGACATCCATCTTTTAAAATTTCTGTTCAATGGTGGCTGCCTGGGATTGTTCGCACTTAATTTAGTGTATGGGAATAACCTCTTGGCTATTTTTTCTTCCTGAGAGATGGTGGCTCATCACTGGCCCATCTTAATTGTTTTTTAAAAGAATTTTCACAGATTTGATGCAACATATGTTTCTCGGCTGGGACCGTGCTGTGTTGAAACAAATAGTCGATTACATTTTTAATAACTATATGAGTATATTTAAGATCATGTACATGGATACAAGAGAAATGGCCGCACACCAAGCGATGGCTCACAATGAAAGGCTTTATTAAACAAGGATGCAAGGTACAGCAAAATGGATGGTAATATATCAGTCTGGATGTCACACCATTACCTCAAACTCAATCCGTCCAAAACCGAGCTTATTATCTTTCCTCCACCACGTGCCCCTTCCCCTAATCTCTCTGTCAATATCGATGGCATTACTATCAGCCCATCTCTGCATGCCAAGGTCCTAGGTGTTGTTCTGGACTCTGAACTCTCTTTTAAGACCCACATTCAATCACTGTCCAAATCTTGCCGCCTCAGCCTCCTCAACATCTCCAAAATACGCCCCTTTCTAACCAAAGACACAACAAAGCTCCTAGTTCACTCCCTGGTCATCTCGTGCCTCGACTACTGCAATTCCCTTCTCATTGGCTTACCTCTACACAGGCTACCCCCCCTTCAATCCATCATGAATGCTGCCACCAGGCTCATCCACATCACCAATCGCTCAGTGTCCGCTGCTCCTCTCCGTCAAGCCCTCCACTGGCTTCCGCTCACTCAACAAATTAAATTCTAAATACTAACAACATCTTACAAAGCCATCCACAACTTAGCCCCCAGCTACATCACTAGCCTAGTCTCCACACACCAACCGAATCGCTCTCTTCGTTCCTCTCAAAACCTCCTGCTCTCTAGCTCCCTCATCACTTCCTCCCATGCTCGCCTCCAGGACTTTACCAGAGCCTCAC
Source organism: Pelophylax lessonae (assembly GCF_965119305.1). Classification (NCBI taxonomy): domain Eukaryota; kingdom Metazoa; phylum Chordata; class Amphibia; order Anura; family Ranidae; genus Pelophylax; species Pelophylax lessonae. The sequence goes on from NC_138770.1 coordinate 92,290,698, forward strand.
CAATCCTATGGAACTCCTTACCCTTATCTGTCCACGTATCTCCTACTCTATTAGCTTTTAGACGATCTCTGTAAACCCTCCTCTTCAGAGAAGCCTATCCTACCCACACCTGACAACTGTACCTCCATTTTCTCCATCAGCTCATCCCCCACAGCTATTGCCTTTTGTTTCACTTGACCCTCCCTTCTAGATTGTAAGCTCTAATGAGCAGGGCCCTCTAAATCCTCCTATATTGAATTGTATTGTAACTGTATTGTCTTCCCTCATATTGTAAAGCGCTGCGCAAACTGTGGGCGCTATATAAATCCTGTATAATAATAATAATAATTTGCTGTACCTTGCATCCTTGTTTAATAAAGCCTTTCATCGTGAGCCATGGTGTGTGCCCATTTCTCTTGTATCCTGTTTGCGGTGGCGATCCAAGGTCCTGCACCCATGGCTGGCTGTGAAGTTTCAACTGAATGAGCGGTGTACATCTCTTTCTCTGTATCATATACGTGGATCCTGAAGAAGCCCCAAAAATAGGATTAAACGCGTTATTTGTTTATCCTGTTAATTCAGGTTGATTGTTTGTGTCTGGTTATGTCATTGATATATTGATAACCTGTATGACTTTTAATATTTGATGGATTAATAAATGGATTATGTTTTTATCTATCTAAAGATCATATTATGAATTATAATTAGTATACTACTTGTTGGGCACTTAGAAACCCCCCCCCCCCTTTTTTCCCACCATTTCCTATTGGGGGAAAAGTGGGGGCCTCCCTTTAATAGCTCTATTTGGGGGTAGTGCCATGGTGTATTCTTCAATACAGAATCTCCCCCTACTCATTCACTCCAAATAAACAGTCAACACATCAGAACGACATTCATTTACAGTAATATAACATCAAATGAGGTCACTTGAAATTTGGCTATGGAAACACTTAAAGGTAGTTGTCAATGGCTTTCATAATCTCATAAATTGATTACATTTCAAAGACATATTTCACACGTATGCTATGGTAGTTTTTGGCTCAGGGTATAAATGGCTGCCTGTATGGACCTAACACATTTTATTTTCCCACTGAGGTAAAGTGGCCACAAAAGAGCCGGAGGTTTACTTATGGCATTCTGTAATCAAGAGGCAAGATAGGAGACATTTATAAGTACATGAGAAAGAATGCCAAGGCCAATCCTGTCAACACCACATCCCAGAAAAAATGTCAAAGAGCAAAAGAGGGGAAGCGAGACTTTATAGGTGTTGAACTCCCCCCGTCATTATTTGAGTAAATATAAACTGTTAAGTACCTTTTCTCATCAGTAGTATATTGTCATCAGTGTCTGGTTAAAACTTGTAGGAGGAGATTTAATTAATCTCTGACGACTGTCCTATAAAGCTGCAGGACCCCTGACCCACTGTCTGGACAGTGCCGATTGGACCTGTGCTGATCACATGCAACCACCCCCCACCCCAAAAAAAAGAAAAAAAGCTCTCTAGCAGTACACACCAAACTGAGCATGTCCAGAGTGCCTCCAAGGCTCTGTTCTATCAGGAGATGGATTGGGGACTGTGGAAGAAGGGGAGGATCAGAGAAGACAGAATCAAACAGCCTTTATACACAATATGCAGGAGTAACCCCTTAGGTTCCACAGTGAGTATAACAAGCATGTTGTACTGCATATACAGACTGATTTCGCTGTTATGGGCTTAGTAACACATTAAGAACCACAATAAAGGCCAGGATGAACTTTTTGTCAACTTAGTTTACCATGACCATGTTACAATGCAAATCTACTATCTTACCTTGATGTCTCAGGGAATCAGACACCAGGACAATCAACAACTCTGGTACATTTGGTCAATCAGCAGACTTTCCTCCACCAGGGTAACATTTTTTCTAGGAATTTTTCATGTAGCAGCAATTGCAAACCATCTCACAAAAAAAAAAAAAAAAAAAAAACATATTTTCACAAGTTCATTCATTACTTGCAGAGATGGTAGGCTGCTCATGAACTTCAATAGTTAAGGACAGATTTAACTTGACTTTTTGTCAACTTAGTTGACCATGACCATATGACAACACATGACTGTTCTCTTTCCTTGAAGTCCCATTGAATCAGACACCAAGGCAAGGAAGCAGAGAGTACTTTCTGCTCATTACCTAGCTCTTTGGAGTATATTTGATTTGTTTTGTACAACATTTTCTAATCTCTGTTGGATCAACAACTTTTGTCCCCATGGTCAGAAGTCTTTTCTCTTACAGTGTGCCATTTTTCTATAATGGGAAGTAAATAGTGCGCCAACTATTAAAACTATCGGACAGCTACTAACACCACAGAAGACAAATATAAAAAGGGGAAGAGGTGCAACGCTATAATTCATAAAAAAACTGGGACTTCAACAGGTGTGACAATCCTGCAACAATCTCACTCTGGATGTATGTGAAGATAAAATTAGAATAGAAATAAAATTCTGATACTCGCTTCATCATGTGTCAACATATAAAAATATGTACATAAGAATAAAAATATAAATATATCATGTTGAAAAATCAGTTTAAGCCTAAAGGTTGTCTTATATTGTATGTTAACCAATGAAGGTGAATACACCTGTGCAAAATTACACAAAAGAAAATATATACAAAAAATATATATATATAATAGAAAAAATTGTCCAAAGTCCCTCGTGATAAAGCTCAGCAGAAGGAGTGTTATATAGAAAAACAAAAATAAAAGCAAAAAAAAATAAATAAAAAAAAATCTATCTACCATCCTTCCCCAGAGTGTTATATAGACTTCAGCAGTCTTCACATTTCATTCTTAAAGCCCTGTATACACGCACCGATTGTCAGCCGACCGTTCGGCCATCTTTTGTCCGGTGCTGTCGTGTAGGTTGAAAAGTGCTAAAGACTGCACACGAATTTTGTCGGCCAACAACAACCGACTGCAGAAGTGATGTCATGTGATGGTTAACTTTCCGTGCGTTTTTTCTTTTCTGAGCATGCCCAGTCTTGCTCATCTGCTTTTTGTCGGCCGAAATCTGTACTGACTGACGAACAATCGGCCGTTCTTTGTTGGCCTACAAAAATTTTATAGCCTGCACACCAGATTTTGTTCGGCCGAAAAGTCGCAGTCGGTTGTCAGAAGCATCATACTAACAAGCCGACAATCGGCCGATCGGACGTTGGCCGAATATTTACGGCCGACAATCGGTACGTGTGTACGGGCCTTTAGGATCACCCGATCGTGTATAGAGCACCACCAATGATAGAGGGGGGCTTACCAGATGTAGTAGGCTCAAATAGGCGTACGCCTAATGGGCCAATAAAGCATAAACAGCCAGCAGTGATTGCCTCAACTCCTCCAATTTTAAAATGTAGACAGCCAATAATAATCGCCTTCACTCCTCCAATTGGGTATATGTGGATGAGTTCAGGATAGGTGAACGTATAGTAAAGCCAACAACAGAATCCTCTCTAGACCGTCTCTACAATAACACTTACAAAAATAGAAGACAACAGGCGCTTGTATCAAAGAACCTCAAAAGATCATGTGTATTGCAGTGGCATCAAAGTTACGACCTGACATGTTTCGTCTCATTAGACATCATTTTACTTTTTGTAAGTGTATCCAAGTTTTATTAAATATTTATTGGGAAGTTTTTACACTATGTGGAACTCATGTTTTCTTTGAGTTATTGTGGAGACGGTCCAGAGAGGATTCTGTTGTTGGCTTTACTGAACATTCACCTATCCTGACCCCATCCGCATATACCCAATTGGAAGAGTGAAGGCGGTTATCATCGGCTGTCTACATTTTATTTGGAGGAGTTGAGGCGGTATGCGCTTGCTGTTTATGCTTTATTGGCCCATTAGGCGTATGCCTATTTGAGCCTACTACATCTGGTAAAGCCCCGTACACACGCGTCGAATATTGGCAGGGAATTTTTGTCCAACGTCTGATCTGCCGATTTTCGGCTTGTTAGTATGATGCTTTCGACAACCAACTCCGACTTTTCGGCCAAAAAAATTTGGTGTGCAGACTATAAAATTTTTGTTGGCCGTCAACATAACGGCCGATTTTCGTGCAGTCAGTACAGATTTCGACAGGGAAAAATCTGATGAGCAAGTCTGGGCATGCTCAGTGAAGAAAGAACACAAAGAAAGCAAACCAACACATGACATCACTTCCGAAGTAGAATTTTGTTGGCCGAGAAAATTTGTGTGCAGTCTAGGCACATTCCAACCAACAAAACACAACTCTGGACAAAAGACGGACGATCGGTCGGCCGATAATCGTTGCGTGTGCTTTATACATGATCGGGTGATCCTTAAGGATGAAATGTGAAGACTGTTGAAGTCTATATAACACTTTTCCTGCCGAGTTTTATCACGAGGGACTTTGGACAATGTTTTCCTTTATATATATTTTTTGTACGTTTTCTTTTGTTTAATTTTATCATTTTTCTAGGCACTGTTGATGTTGTACATCACCAAATGGCAGGATTTGCATATCATATCACAAAAAACATATTTCTACAAGTTTACACATTTCTTGCAGAGATGGAAGGCTTTCTATTAACTCCAACAGTTAAGGACAGGTTGAATCTGACTTTTTGCCAATTTAGTTGACCGTGACCATCTAACCATGTAACAATGCACATCTGTACTCTTATCCTGAGGTCCTAAGAATTCATCACCGAGGCAAGTAAACAGACAGGACTTTCTGTTTACTACCTAGGTCTTCAGAGTGGTACACAACAACGTTTTCCAATCTCTGTTGGTTCAACAACTCTGGTTATTATGGTCAGAAGACTTTCCTCCACCAAGGTACCATTTTCTGAGCATTTGTGATGTTGTATATCACTGTATAGCAGCAATGGCAAAACATCTTACCCAAAAAAACCTAAAAACATATTTTTGCAAGTTCACTCATCTCTCATAGAGATGGCAGGCCTCGAAGGAACATACAAGTTTGTAAGACACATCTGACAAATCTAATAGGTGATAATAGCTTGTAGCATTTTCTTATACAGCTTCAACTGCAGCATATTTGTTTTCTTTACAGTTTTTAATTAAATATGCAGATGTTGATTGGGATGCCACCTAACCGTATAGCTGTTAGCTGCAAAACAAGCGGGCCCATTTCTGAAGCGATCCCTTATGAAGAAATACAGAGGAGAGCCCGTCTGAACAGACAAAAGACACCTCAAGACGATATCCGCTCAAGAGTCGAAATCTGAAATCCTTTACAGCTGGAAGTCAGCAGACTCTTCTGTCAAGCTTGGCTGACTAATTATTGCTTATAATTTGCATTAGGATTAATTAACTAATTAGAGAGGAATGTCTGAAGGCAAAGTTATGGCTCTGCGTGTCAAGCTGAGGACTTTAATTTATTCTGATATTTTTAATTATAATGAGCTGCGGAATGCGTATTACATTGTCAGCTAAATGCAGGAACTGAAGTTGTTGGAGACAAAGAAGAGTGGGGCATTCTGGGTAAAGTCAACCCAGCAAGATACGATGGTTCAGTTCAAATCCTAAGGCTTGTCCTATATCATTTAAACTAAAAGGCATTTTTTTCTTTTTTTTTTCCTATTAATAATACTAATATGATAATTTTACTTATTTTTTTATTTTTTTGAATCATAATAAATTTTACACTGTAAACCTTTCTAATACTAAAGTGCTATCTATATACGGCATATGTTTAATATCCCAGTTCCCTATGTCATCTCCTTGACTCCATCCTGCTCTTGTCTATGAATGGGCCTTACTAAACTTGAAACAGGGTAAATCTAAACTTAAGCAGATATATATATATATATATATATATATATATATATATATATATATATATATAAATATGTAAAATTAAAAAAAAAATAATAATACAGCTCTGTTTTCCTTATTTTAAAAACATGTTTTTTTGCAAAAAAAAAAAAGAAATGCCGAAAAGTGTAAGTACCTGAATTTCATTTGGTATCAACCTCTTGCAATTCCCTTGTGCAGCAAAACTCAGACTGGGGGAGGTAAAAGTTGCACAAGAAGCCTAATTAGTTGTAGTACAGTGCACATATACAACACATATACACAGCACATGTCCTACTATCCTTATACTTACAAAATAAGCTTTAATTACTGTGTCCCAACAAAAGTCTCACAGACACATTTAACCACTTGCTGACCAGCCACCGTAGTTATACTGTGGCAGGTCAACTCTGTTACGCGTAACGACGTACCTGTACGTCGTTTCGTGTAGCAGTTAGTGGGGGCGCACGCGTCCTGACGGTTGGCTAGAGGGGGAGCCAATCAGTGGGTCCGGCGGATGCGAATCCGCCGGGCACCCGTGATTGCTCCCCATGGAGACAGAATGGCGTTCTGCCAATATAAACAATGTTCTGTCAGTGATGAACATGGGGATCCTGTGTTCCTCCTATTTAGGAACAAAGCTCTCTGTGTTCATCCAGTGAGTAAATCCCCCACGCAGTTAGAAAGAATCCCAAAGGCCCACATTTAACCCTTTGATCGCCCCTGGTGTTAACCCCTTCCCTGCCAGTGTCATTAGTACAGTAACAGTGCATATTTTTAGCACTGATCACCGTAGTAATGTCACTGGTCCCCACAAAAGTGTAAAAAATGTCAGTTAGGTGTCCGATCTGTCTGCCGCAATGTCGCTGCCAGCTACAAATCTCTAATCGGGGCCATTACTAGTAAAAATAAATAAATAGAGATTACATAAATCTATCCCCTAGTTTGTAAACGCGATATCTTTTGTGCAAACCAATCAATATACACTTATTGGGATTTTTTTTTACCAAAAATATGTAGCAGAAAACAAATTGGCCTAAACTGATGAAAAAAATTGCTTTTTTATTTATTTTTTTTGTGAATGTTTTATAGCAGAAAGTAAAAAATATTGTTTTTTGTTTTTTCAGAATTATCACTCTTTTTTTGTTTATAGCGCAAAATAAAAATCACAGATGTGATCAAATACCACCAAAAGAAAGCTCTATTTGTGGGTAAACATACATTTTATTTGGGTACAATATCGCATGACCGCGCAATTTCAGTTAAAGAAACGCAGTGCTGTATCACACAAAATGGCCTGGACATTAAAGGGGTAAAACCTTCTGGTCCTTAAGTGATTAAACCTCAGCACAATCATTTTTAAAAACTGAAACTCTTCCATTACCTAGGCTTTCAGAATAAAGGCATAGAGGTTGATTTACTTAAGGCAAATAAGCTTTTTAATATACAGTACAAATGTAGTTGCACTTGCAAGGGAAATTCTCTAGAGTTTAGTGAATTTAGTGAAATTTTCCTTTGCAAAGAATAATCAATCGTGTGCAAGGGGAATAGAGAAAAAAAATGATTTTTGCTTGCACGTGATTGGATGATGGAAGTCACTAGAGCTTAACCTCATTTACTAAGCTCTAGGGAAAAATTTCCTTGCACAATGCAACTTCCCTTTGCCTTTACTTGTCTTTAGAAAATCCAGAGCGCTAACATTTTGTCTGAGCGTACTTTTAAGAAGAGATTCAATAAAATTGTGTGGGACTCCACCCCCCAGCTCTGTACCTCCCCCCCATGTACCTCTGTACCTCTCTTCCACAGTTGCATACCTCTGTACTCTTCATAATCCACTGCTCACCTCTGCCCCCTTTTCTGCCACTGCCCACTGATGCACCCCTCCTACAATGCTCACCTCTACATCCCCCAGCACCTTTCCAACCTTGCTCCCTTTCTAACCTTGTCCCCCTCTGTACCAACCTGCACCCTTATAACCCTGCACCCCTCTGCACCAACCTGCACCCTCTTACTCCTCTCTCCCATGCACCCAACCCTCGTAGAGCTATCACCTATGCACCCACCACATGCACCCTTCTTACAATGCTAACCTCTGCACCTTTCTAAACCTGCTCCCCTCCTAACCTTGCCCCCTTCTGCACCACCCTGCACCCTTTTAATCCTGCTCTCCTCCGCAACAACCTGCACCCTATTACGCCTCTCTCCAATTCATCAACCCCTCTTAAAACAATCATCTATGAACCCACCAAATGCACCCTTCTTACAATGTTCACCTCTGCCCCCACGCCCCTGATCCCCTCTTACACTGCTCACATATGCCCACTCCCTCTTACATCCACCTCTGCTCTCCCCCACACCTCTCCTAGACTGCTCATCACTTCAACTCTTCTTACAATTCTAACCTCTGCACTTTTCTAACCATGCTCCCCTCCTAACCTTGCCCCCTTCTGCACCACCCTGCACCCTTTTAACCCTGCACCCCTCTGAACCAACCTGCACCCTCTTACGCCTCTCTCCCATGCACCCCACCCTCGTAGAGCACTCACCTATGCACCCACCACATGCACCCTTCTTACAATGTTCACCTCTGCCCCCACGCCCCTGCTCCCCTCTTACACTGCTCACATATGCCCACTCCCTCTTACATCCACCTCTGCTCTCCCCCACACCTCTCCTAGACTGCTCACCACTTCAACCCCCCAACACCCCTCTTCCCCCTCTGACTTCTGCATCACTTTAACATAGCTCACCTATGCACCCATCCCCTACACTCCTCTTACACTGCTTGCCTCTGAACCCCTCGTATACTTCTCAGCTCTGCACCCCTCTTACATTGCTCACCACTGCTCCCCCTTGCACCCAATTAACACTAACTTACATCATTCACCTCAGCTACCCCTTCCTCCCATATCCTATTTATCTCCTGAACCCCTCTTATACTGCTCACCTCTACAGGAGGGGTACAGTCCATTAAACATGATGTAGATCCATTGCAGCTGGTACCTTTTTTATATGACTCACCCGAGCAGGCCCACACTCCAGAGCAGCTACATTCAGGTATCAAGATGCCCCATTGATCTTGGTGGCCTGAATTGGCACTCTCCACTACAGGCAGCTGACCACTCCAACATGATAGACTCTAGGGAAGCCACAGCTGGTGAAGGACAAGTTCCAGGAGGTAAAGTACTGAAAGTGCAGCACCCAATCAAAGCTACAAAGAGGAGACCAGCCTTTTTGTAGCCCTGACTATCATGTCAACTGTTGGCAGCAGTCTTCTAAAGTTATAGGCATGAGGGGCTGTCTAGGCTATTGTCTATACACTGCAAGGTGTTGACCTATATAAAATAGGTCCAGAAGACAATTTTTGCTGAAATCCACAGTTTAAGAAGCTAGATAGTAGAGCTATATATCTCATAATTCTGTCACATACAGTCTTAGGACCTGTGTGTGGCTTTCATTCACTGCATGCATGTTTTGAACTCCTTACAAGTCTGAAGGAAAACAACATTTGCTTGAATCATTGGCCAATAGGAAGAGGAGTGGTGGTGGAAGGTGAGCTAGAAAATGACCACAGATGCTTGGATAACCATTAACCTTTAAGGGATTCTTTTTCTTTGTCCATTCAGAGTCTCTTGCAAGTCCACCCCTGACTCTATAAGGCTTTGTTTACACTTGTGATTGGGGGGGAGAGTGTAAAATTAGGCAATGTTTAACCGCCACTCAAGCTGCAAAGGCAGTTAGATGGGGTTGTCCACATTCCATGGTCATGGTGCTTTGCTCCGTGGTGCAACGAAAATGATTATTCCTGAGGTTTTTGGCGAGTAGTACAACCACCGAGCATGACCCACTAAAGTGAACGGGTCTGTGCTGCAACCATCAGACTGGGCTTGAAGTTGCAACAAGTCATCGTCCCTATTCAAAAACCTGTTCATGGGTAAAAAAAATACAGATTTAGGAGGCACCAGTATTGCCTCCTTTATGCCTGTGAGAGGCACATGCTTTTTAGAGAGCAAGGCAAGTGGAAACGATTCCTTAGATTTCTAAAAAAATTTATAAATAATGTGATGATACTAGCATCCAAATTCAGCTGCAAACTCTCACTTTGGAAAATGCTGTCCCTTTTCCCTGTTCTATACCTACCTTTACATTTAATATATTTAATGTACCTCACAGGCATGAACATAACATTTACTGTATTACACCAGAGAGAGCTAATAATTGTACTGTACAACACACTGTACATTTTTTTTCTTCTTTTGCTAAATTGGAACTGGAGCTAATTTTATCTCTTTAATTAATGATGGTATCATTGTGCAGCCTAGTAGAGCTGGCAAAAAAGTGATGATTGACAAATTGTGTTATCGCGGGAAGCTGAGATAAGATTCTGCACCCTATTGCCTGAGATAAATATGATTGGCTGTAAAGTACAAGTTAAATTGTAGGATCTTATGGAACTGTGGAATCTTTATTATTATAAATGGGTGAAGCATCTCCTAAAAATATGGATGGAGTCCAGAGTCCCTGCTGCCATTTTTCTGCACCCCAGTTCCTGTGTTTTTGTGCATCGTTGAGTCACTTAGCCTTGTTTCCACAATCTATGCATGAAAACATAGGAAATGGGGTGCAGAAAAAATTGCAGCAGGTGCTTAGGATTGATAATAGAAAAATCTGAAATATTTGGCTGTAGCAGGAGGCAGTTTTCTGGTGAAGGGCTGGAGAGCGGTACAATAATGGGTGTCTGCAGACAACAGTGAAGCATGGTGAAGGTTCCTTGCAAGTTTGTGGTTGCATTTTTGCAAATGATGTTGGAGTTTATGTCAGGATCAGTGGTGTCCTTAATACTAAAAAATATAGACAGATACTTATCCATCATGTTATACCCTCAGGGAGGCATGTAATCAGCCCTAAATGTATTCTGCAGCAGAACAATGACCCCAAAACAGTCAGTCAATGTCATTGAGAACTATCTCCAGCGTAAAGCAGAACAAGGAGTCCTGGAAGTGAGGGTTTGGCCCCCCACAGAGCCCTGATCTCAACCCCATGGAGTCTGTCTGGGATTACATGAAGAGACAGGATGATTGGAAATATCCACAGATGAATTGTTGTTAGTTCTCCAAGATGTTTGGAACAACCTACCTGCTGAGTTTCTTCAAAAACTGTGTGCAAGTGTACCTAGAAGAATTAATGATGTTTTAAAGGCAAAGGGTGGTCACGCCAAATATTGATTTGATTTTGCTTTCTCTTTTGTTCATTTACTTTCCATTTGGTTAATTGATTAAAAAAATAAATAAACTATTAACACTTCTATTTTTTAAAGCATTCCTAATTTACAGCAGTAAACTTTTTCTAAATTTAGACCTGCCTAAAACACACACACACATATATATATATATATATATATACAGTGGGTACGGAAAGAATTCAGACCCCCTTAAATTTTTCACTCTTTGTTATATTGCAGCCATTTGCTAAAATCATTTAAGTTCATTCTTCTTCCTCATGAATGTACACATAGCACCCCATACTGACAGAAAAACACAGAATTGTTGACATTGTTGCAGATTTATTAAAAAAGAAAAACTGAAATATCACATGGTCCTAAGTATTCAGACCCTTTGCTCAGTATTTAGTAGAAGCCCCCTTTTGATCTAATACAGCCAGGAGTCTTTTTGGGAAAGATGCAACAAGTCTTTCACACCTGGATTTGGGGATCCTCTGCCATTCCTCCTTGCAGATCCTCTCCAGTTCTGTCAGGTTGGATGGTAAACGTTGGTGGACAGCCATTTTTAGGTCTCTCCAGAGATGCTCAATTGGGTTTAAGTCAGAGTTCTGGCTGGGCCATTCAAGAACAGTCACGGAGTTTTTGTGAAGCCACTCCTTCGTTATTTTAGCTGTGTGCTTAGGGTCATTGTCTTGTTGGAAGGTAAACCTTTGGCCCAGTCTGAGGTCCAGAGCACTCTGGAGAAGGTTTTTGTCCAGGATATCCCTGTACTTGGCCGCATTCATCTTTCCCTCGATTGCAACCAGTCGTCATGTCCCTGCAGCTGAAAAACACCCCCACAGCACGATGCTGCCACCACCATGCTTCACTGTTGGGACTGTATTGGACAGGTGTGATGTGCAGTGCCTGGTTTTCTCCACACATACCGCTTAGAATTAAGGCCAAAAAGTTCTATTTTGGTCTCATCAGACCAGAGAATCTTATTTCTCACCATCTTGGAGTCCTTCAGGTGTTTTTTAGCAAACTCCATGTGGGCTTTCATGTGTCTTACACTTAGGAGAGGCTTCCGTCGGGCCACTCTGCCATAAAGCCCCGACTGGTGGAGGGCTGCAGTGATGGTTGACTTTCTACAACTTTCTCCCATCTCCTGACTGCATCTCTGTAGCTCAGCCACAGTGATCTTTGGGTTCTTCTTTACCTCTCTCACCAAGGCTCTTCTCCCCTTATAGCTCAGTTTGGCCGGACGGCTAGCTCTAGGAAGGGTTCTGGTCATCCCAAACGTCTTTTATTTGAGGATTATGGAGGCCACTGTGCTCTTAGGAACCTTAAGTGCAGCAGAAATCTTTTTGTAACCTTGGCCAGATCTGTGCCTTGCCACGATTCTGTCTCTGAGCTCTTCAGGCAGTTCCTTTGACCTCATGATTCTCATTTGCTCTGACATGCATTGTGATCTGGAAGGTCTTATATAGACAGGTGTGTGGCTTTCCTAATCAAGTCCAATCAGTATAATCAAACACAGCTGGACTCAAATGAAGGTGTAGAACCATCTCAAGGATGATCAGAAGAAATGGAAAGCACCTGAGTTAAATATATGAGTGTCACAGCAAAGGGTCTGAATACTTAGGACCATGTGATATTTCAGTTTTTCTTTTTTAATAAATCTGCAACAATGTCAACAATTCTGTGTTTTTCTGTCAGTATGGGGTGCTATGTGTACATTCATGAGGAAGAAGAATGAACTTAAATGATTTTAGCAAATGGCTGCAATATAACAAAGAGTGAAAAATGTAAGGGGGTCTGAATACTTTCCGTACCCACTGTATATATATTCTTAAAAATAGATGAATGAACCATGCTGAGTTGACTTTACATCCCCAAAAGAGCTCCTTGGGTCCTTTGATCTTCTGCCCACAATCTAGCAAACAACTCTGTACTCTCTGACACACCTGGTTGTGCTGAGGATATAGATGCAGACACCTGTGTGTATAAGTACCCCAAACACAGCAACACATATACACTAGAAAATATTGACAAGCATGTTTAAGTATCTGTAAAGTATATTGTAATTGAATGTAAAGGGAAAAGGAAAAGGTCATTCTGGGGTATATAAGGAAAGTAAGATTATAATGAAACCTGTTCACCATCAAAGATTATAACACAGCGGTTAACGTTTAAACATTAGAAAGCAGGAATATGGTAGTGGTCAACTGAGATGATTAGCAAGTTGCAAACAATGAACACTTAAAATTCCACCACTTCCTTTAGTCTAAATAGAGAATCCTAACTAAGTTAGGGGTGGAGAGGACCTATGGTTCTTTACCATAGCAAGAGTCAGAAGTCAGTAGTTCTAAACCTTCTGCTGACCCGCTTGTTAGGGCCCAAAGCCTAACATTAGAGCACTCTGGGTTGTGTCTCTTTAAAGTGGAGTTCCACCCTAATTTAATACTTACCTCCATCTTCTCGCTCCGGGTCACCTGAAAAAGAAATGGATAATCGCATATATTTTTTTTTTTTACTTACCTCGTAGCGAAGAAAATATACTTACCTTACTTCCTTCTTCCTCCTTCCTCGGCCGCGGCCCGTCGTCACTTCCTGGCTCTGCAATGATTCCTGGGAGCTGAACGTCATCGCTCCCAGGAATCATTGCGCCTGCACCGGCCCCGACGTCAGTTCCGGGTCGCGCGCGTCATCCCCTTCTAAACAGCTTCTGGGCATGCCCAGAAGCTGTGGAGGGATGACGCGCGCGACCCGGAAGTGACGGCGGGGCCGGCGCAGGGCATCGTGGGACCGAAGAAGGCGGAAGAAGACGCCGAAGGGGATCTCGCTGGCTTCAAGCTGCCCACATCTGAGATGGCAGCGCTGGACAAGATGTTTTCAAGGTAAGTATTTGTCCTAACAGGTAAGTGCAACCCGGGACAGATCAGAGGCTAGCCATTGTGGAATGTACTAGCCCTGACTGTCCCGGGGGTATTTAAAAAAAAAAAAAAAAAATCCAGGGTGGAACTCCGCTTTAAGAGTTAGTGAATGCAAAAGTAAAGTGTTTCTAGCTGGCAAGTCTTTCCCTCTGTTAAACTGCAGTGTACGGTTGGCCAGTGGCCGCTCACCAGTCAAGTGTGAGCAGAGGCTTTCCTTGCCAGCGGCAAGCACAAAGGCTTCCCTCTTTCGCTCTGTGGTATCCTCTTTACTGGCTCTTGACGGCACAGCAGGCTCCCCACAGTCCAGGTCGCAATCCAACACCCAAGGATAGCATCCTTTCTGCTCCCCCTGCCTTAAAGATTTTCTGCACACTGCATTTAGGTGAGTTATGCTCTGCATCAGGTTTCTCCAATGAAAGAGTGCCTCCTTCTCCCTTCCACCCAGGAAAATCACCGCTGTATCTCCCCTTTAATGGCTCTCTTTTGGAAATTGTAGTCCAGATAGCCTGCAGTAATAGCTCAGCCTCTTTTGTAAACTATACTTCCCAAAATCCTCCTCTCTTGTACTCCATGTTCCCCTGGGGCTCTCCTAGTGGATGGAGGCAGAAATAACAGAGGCTGTATCTGTATAGATGTCTTTTGCGAATACACACAGAGCAGCAACAGCACAGTGAGCATTTTGTAAATGTATTTATTAATAGCTGTTCTTTAAAACCCAACACCTGCCAGTGTAGTATTAAATAGAGTAGGGAAGGGTGAGAAAATCTGTCTAAATTTAAAGCTCAACCGTACCAAAAAAAAGTTGTCTTGCAGTTTTGGGTTGAGTATAAGAGGCCTAGGACGGCAATCCAGGGGGGACTGCCTCTCAGGACATTCATGCATGCCAGAAACTTGTGCAGATACAGGCACTGCCCCTTTTGTATCATCCATGAGGAAACTGCTTTGCACGTTTTCTGGGAGTGCTCATTTGCACAGAGCCTGTTGAGGGCCTTGGAACCTGAACTTAGAGACTTTGTTCCACAGACTGCCATCACACATTTCGCTGTGCTGAATGGACTTTTTCACGGAACATTTTCACAGGAGGACATTGACAACGCCTGGCGGGTGTTGTGTTGCTTTAAGGACGCTTTATGGTGCGCCAGAAAGCGCCTTATCCACCAGCGGGAGAGGATGTCCATTGAGGACTGTCGCAGACTGGTCCACAGTCTGCTCAGAGACTATAACCTGATGGATCTCATGGAGGAAGAGGAGGTCTGAAGATTTCCCCTTCCCCCACTCTCCCTTGTGTGTCTCTGTCCATTCAATAAAGCTTCGGGCTTGTGATTTCATTCCCCTCCCCTTACCCCACTCTCCTACCCCCCGCATCACACCTGTTGCTTTTTTGAAATGTTATATTATATTGATATCGTTTGAGTAATGCAACGTATAGACAACGTTTTTAGTTCCATGCTTTAGGGGTATTGCAGCGTCATGCATGATGTGATGGCACGGGGTATCCTTACTCCGCACAACACATCAGGCATCATACCGCAGAATGAATGTATTTGATTGAATGTATTTATTTGTATGACCGGAAATGTATTGTAATGTAGTGTATTTATGCGCTGCGTCATAGTACAGGGGAGAATGTACCCCGACAAAGTATTGTTTTTTGTATATCTTTTATGCAAATAAAGATTACATTTTCAACCAAAAATAAGAGGCCTAGGACAACTATGAGGTTCTTATTGCTGTCTTTAAACCTGCTAGGGGACTGCAGAATAAAAAATTGAGGGTAGAGGTCAACACCAGGACAGGAGGACTTAAATGGTAATAGTAACCTGACCAAATGTTCTAACCCTTCCCTGTTTAACGAAAAAAGAAAAAAAAACTTTTTCTAGTAGAATGATTCGAATCTCTGTCAGGATTTTATTACTAAGGATACATTCACGCTTGTATGATACCAAAGTAACACGTCTTTAGAGTGCAACTTTGCTGCAACTTTGATGCAACTTTGGATGGGTACAACTTGGATGCGGCTTTGACCAATGATAATGGGCACTTGTTGCATGTATAACATTCAAGTACATCATTCATGGAACTTTTGAGAGTTAACATTGAAGTCTAAAGCCCTCAAGTTGCATGAAAGTCAAATGAAAGTTGTGCATGAAATACTTTGAAGTTGCTGCAACTTTATGTTGGACATACAGTATATGAAAGGTTATAATTGGAAAACATGGGGTGCAACTTGTCATCTGACTTTGATGTCCAAAGTTGCATGACAAGTCCTTCAGAATGGACACTAATGCCCCGTACACACGTACCGATCGTCGGCCGAATGATCGGCCGTCTTTTGTCCAGGGCTGTCTTGTCTGTTGAAAACTGCAAAAGACTGCACACAAATTTTGTCGGCCAACAACAGCCGTCTGCAGAAGTGATGTCATGTGATGGTTAACTTTCCTTGTCTTTTTTCTTTTCTGAGCATGCCCAGTCTTGCAATTCTGCTGTCTGTCGGCCGAAATCTGTACTGACTGGCGAACAATCGGCCGTTCTGGTGTTGGCCAACAAAAATTTTAATGCCTGCACGACAGATTCTGTTCGGCAGAAAATGCGCTGTCGGCTGTCGGAAGCATCATACTAACAGGCCTACCGAAATTTTTACGGCCGACAATTGGTACGTGTGTACGGGGCATAGGAAAAAACATCCAGTTGGGGAATCTATGATTAAGTGATTTTTAGCAAGAAACATGTAAGGTCTCTTTTACGTTGGTGTTCCTGTTTTATGGACTTATAATGAGGAAGCTTTCATTTTTTTAACTGGAGTGTGATAATCCACTGTAACAAGTAAGGTATATTTCTAAACCTAAAGGGTCCTTTAAGGGATAAAATACAGGAAATGTGAATGCATTGCAGAGATGTACTGTATTACGATTTTTTTTGTAATATTATTTTGCCTTGACATTCAATTTAAGCTGTCACAACTACTTAATACATAGCACAAATGGTTAGCCTTAAAGTAGTTAAACAATAAGCGCGGTTTAGGGACATCCAAATTGTATGGGATAGTTAGTTAACATTGATGACATTTCTGGAGAAACTACACTTCCCAACAGTTTTCAAACCACTTTACTGTGGCGCATAGTTTCCTTTTTTAGTTCTCTTCCAATTTTCTCAAGATATATTCTATGTTCTACTGTTGTTTTGGAGACTGCTGGGACATACTTAGAAATAGCCTTGCCACCTACCAACATTATAAATCAGGGGTCTCCAAACTACAGCCCCCGGGTAGGGTAAGTGAGAGAGGAGGAGAATGAATAGTCTTTTGCCTCTCGACTCCCATCCTTACTGCTACAGACACTCTGTATGCCCAACAGTGCTAAGAGTGATTATGATTGGGACTTTATTATATGGTGGCACTGTTGTTGTAAGGGGAACTCTAATGGGGACTCTGCTATAAGGGTCTCTCTGATGGGACCCTGATTTAAGGGGGACTTTGATGAGTACTCTAATAAAAGAGAGAATTTCATGGAGATCCTGACGTAGGGGGGGGGGGGGGGAGGGACTAATTTATTTATAAAACTGATTTTTATGCTCACAAATATTTACAAAATATGAGCTGTGGCCTTCATTCAGAAAAGTTTGGAAACCCTTGTTATAAACTCTTGTCAGAATTTATAAAAAAAAAAAAAATCTAATTGTGCCCACAAATTTGCAAATGATTTTAAACACTGCAAATGTCAATTTGGTTAAAGGTAAGATTGGTCTGTGTATCTGTTATTAATTAGCCTGTGTTTGATGTCAGGATGCTTTCTGATCTGGACAGTTTTTACTTGTGAAAGTCAGATAATTGTGTTGAAAAGGGATTGCCCTAACAAGCACATCTGTCCACACTACATGGAGATGTCCAGACATTTTCATTTCAGGCTATTGATGATAAACTCATAGACGAGCTATATCCCCTGGGGATGAGCAAGGGGGTGGCCGTGTATCTTCAGAACTTTTTTTTTTAATACTTTCAAACACTTATACTCAATTTTTTTAAAAGATCTGTAGACTGTGCATAGAGGATCTCATGACTTTTAAATTCTGTACAGGTTTTCAAAAGTACAAAATGGGCCTGGTCTACTAAAGTAAATGAACAAGATGGGGCATAGATTTAAAAGAGCTCATGTATGCATGCACATCAAACCCCTAAAGTAGAAACCAATCTTCCCCACAACTTCTCCTACCCAAAAGCCCCTCAAATCCTGTTTTATTAAAAAAAAAAAAAAATATATATATATATATATATATATATATATATATATACAGTGCCTTGCGAAATATTCGGCCCCCTTGAACTTTGCGACCTTTTGCCAACCTGACAACAATCAGTCGTATACTGCACAAATCTGGCCTTTATGGAAGAGTGGCAAGAAGAAAGACATTTCTTAAAGATATCCATAAAAAGTGTCGTTTAAAGTTTGCTACAAGCCACCTGGGAGACACACCAAACATGTGGAAGAAGGTGCTCTGGTCAGATGAAACCAAAATCAAACTTTTTGGCAACAATGCAAAACATTATGTTTGGCGTAAAAGCAACACAGCTCATCACCCTGAACACACCATCCCCACTGTCAAACATGGTGGTGGCAGCATCATGGTCTGGGCCTGCTTTTCTTCAGCAGGGACAGGGAAGATGGTTAAAATTTATGGGAAGATGGATGGAGCCAAATACAGGACCATTCTGGAAGAAAACCTGATGGAGTCTGCAAAAGACCTGAGACTGGGACGGAGATTTGTCTTCCAACAAGACAATGATCCAAAACATAAAGCAAAATCTACAATGGAATGGTTCACAAATAAACATATCCAGGTGTTAGAATGGCCAAGTCAAAGTCCAGACCTGAATCCAATCGAGAATCTGTGGAAAGAACTGAAAACTGCTGTTCACAAATGCTCTCCATCCAACCTCACTGATCTCAAGCTGTTTTGCAAGGAGGAATGGGCAAAAATGTCAGTCTCTCGATGTGCAAAACTGATAGAGACATACCCCAAGCAACTTACAGCTATGATCGCAGCAAAAGGTGGCGCTACAAAGTATTAACTTAAGGGGGCTGAATAATTTTGCACGCCCAATTTTTCAGTTTTTTATTTGTTAAAAAAGTTTGAAATATCCAATAAATTTCGTTCCACTTCATGATTGTGTCCCACTTGTTGTTGATTCTTTACAAAAAATTACAGTTTTATATCTTTATGTTTGAAGCCTGAAATGTGGCAAAAGGTCACAAAGTTCAAGGGGGGCGAATACTTTCGCAAAGCACTGTGTATATATACCCATTTTCTTGAAGTATTTAGGCTGGTTCTGTGCCATCACTGGTCCATCCTCTTCTTTCTCAGCAGCGACAATAGGCAGTCTCCTGGAGTGAAGGATGCAATGACATGTGTGCCCCACTTGATTCAAGAGTAGGGATGAGATTTGAGTTCAGTACAGGTTGGATGTGGTTTTGAGGTAAAGCCAGCCTATTCACAGTTTTTGGACCCAACAAACGAATGCAGCTGTTCGCTCACCTGAATCCCCAGTTGATGCAACCTAGATAGACAGTTGGCGATCCCAGCTGACATCATCAACCAAATTTGGTTAATGATGTTGCTTGGGATCCCCAATAGTGTGTTTACATTACTGCAGTACCAGGGATCCATCATTTAGTGACGGGAGTGGGGCATGTACACATCAGCAGGTGTCGGGTTGCCGTAATTGACAATGGATTTACACCATTATTGATGAAGAACCCCTGTACTCATTCACCTGGGATGGGGGCACTCCTTTTAATAAAGGGGCTTTTAAATTTCACTAGTTCCCCCCTTCCCCATATTATATTCATCTCCTTCTTGGGGCATTGGAGGTGGGAAAAGTGGGACATCAACATTAGGGCCAGAGTGCCTTGCAAGAGAAAGAAAGCTGATAAAGTGATACTAAACTCTGATTTTTATTCAAGTATGTATTCTTAACTCAAAAAGTACCTCCTATTGCTGTCAGCCTCCTGCAAAGATTTCTCTTTTTTACTGCTGTGATCTGTCTTCCTGGCTACATTTCTTCTCCATTGTCCCATTAAATGTAGGAACATAGCCACCCTCTCTTGCTCGCTCCCAATATGGACTGGGGGCTGTGGGATTTGGATTGTGCATTGAGCAGTGTACATGACTGCAACTAACGTGTAGGCAGGTGCAGTCTGTGCACCCCACTGCCAGTGGTACTTCACCAACTCAGCAAGACAGAAGGAGAAGGACATTTTGAGGAACTTGGCTCCTCTATGACTTCCTGCAGTTACAAGGAGACAGATGGACTTTTCATTGTACTCAGCAACATACTGTTCATTGATCTTATGATAAAGTGTTATATCTAAAGAAACTCTGCAGAAGAAGCGCTTGAGCGCGAAACATATAGAGAATCCTGTCATTTTTTAGTGAATTCACTGCCACCACAGGAACTACACCATCAAAAGCCTGCACTATCGTATGACTCTAGTATTAGGTCAAAGGTCTTCTATAGGTTTCAAAATATTGGTACCATGTGGTTTGGTGGGGTTCACCCATGATCAATTGAGTGTATTGTTTGTTGCTTATCAATTTTAAACAATGTTTGTTTGTATATGTTTGTGAACAAAGACATTTTTACGCTGTTTTGAAATAAAATTATGTATTTTTACAACTTATTGTCATGATGTTGTGCCAGTAAAGTCCATTTCTTATGCAATAGCATACTTTGAACAAATATAGATCTATACTCATACAAAAAAGTTAACGAAGAATTAAAAAAATGGGCAGACTTAATGGACTACTAAGTATTTTTCTGACATCACTTTTCTATGTTTTCTATGTCTATTCAAAAAAGGTGCATATATGGATTATTTAAAACAAAATAACGGTGTAGAGGTAGCTACAAGGGTACAACAGGTGTGAGGGAGGAAGTTGGAGTTGAGTTTTAATATTAATATTATTATCATTATTACTATTAATACTATTAATAGTAGTAATAGTAAGTTAGTTTTATATCTTTTACATAGTTGGTCTGGCTAAAAAAAGACACTACTCCATCTAAAATAAATAAATAAATAAATAAATAAATAAATAAATATATATATATATATATATATATATATTGTTCACTATATATATATATATAAATATTTATATAAAGTATATATAGGTTATATACACAGACAGTATATATATATATATATATATATATATATATATATATATATATACATAAATATATATATATATATATATATATATATATATATATATATATATATATATAGATAGATCAGATAATTCAGTTGTAGTAACTAAACAAAGCAGACAGGATTTAAAACATGTTATAAATTATTATCATTACTATTACTATATTGCCATTTCACAATTTTTGATTTGTCTAAGTCTTTGCACACAAACCTTTCTGATCTAGAGAGAATCATAAAATCAGAATCCCGGCAATCCTAATTCATGCGCTACATAATTCTCAGCAGACTGGATAAATCTGCATGCAGATACCTTAGATTGTAAGCTCCTTGAGGGCAAGGACTGCTGTGAATGTACAATATATATGTAAAGCGCTGTGTAAATTTACAGCGATATATAAGTACCTGTAATAAATGAATAAAAAAAAATGTGTGAATAAAATAGCAGTGCATCTATAAATTTTCTTTGCAAATCGGTTTGATTATCTTCAATTATGATTAATATTTTTATTGTTCTATTATTATGAGTGTTTTACTATATGCAACTTTTTCTTGAAATAGCTGGTAAAATGCAGGGCTTGTTTGCTTGGTTGCTATACGTTAACATGAACATGAGTTTGCCTATCAACAGAGAAAACGTGCTTCTTGCGGGGTTAGGTGATGGTGACTACAGAACACAGTTATATTTTGTAGATAACAGGATTAGCTTGTATGTGGGTAATAAGTTGGTGAATTTCCCTTTGGCCATTTCTGAACACTGTGAGAGCACTAATCCCATATGCTTTGAAGTCTCCTAGTTTTTTTTCCATCAGGTGCAATGCGCGTACATATCCTTGGGGCACCAAATTCTCTTATAAGATCTCATAGTGTCCTCATTAGCTTTGCCAATTCACCCAGCCAACCTGTTGAACCCAATTTACACTTTGTGTGATTAATACTTCAAATATAGCAAAATATGGCTCTGCACCCTTCTGCTAGGCAAATCTACATTCAGTGTGGATGTACAGATCCTGAAAGTTTCTGGGCTCTTTCCAATTTACTCCTGAGTCGTTCTAAAGTGAAAATGTAGTTAGAATTTGATTGGGATATAATACTTTTTATTTTGTTTGTTCTGGGGTTTTTTTAGGAATGAAAAATAAGAGATTGCAGTATTCTATTTTAATAATAAAGACAATGGGAACCAAATCATACCAAGCTCAAAGCAGAATTAATACATTTATGAAATAAATAGTTATAAGTCACAAACCTAACTACAATTTTATTTTGTAGAAAATCATAAAAACATGTAAAGGCTAAACACTAAAAAGAAAAAAAAAGGTCTTAGCAAAAGTTAAGCTAAGTATATTCTTTAAATGACAAGTGAATTATAAAAAAAAAAGCAAAAAATACTATTTGAGAACTACTAAAATGCAGATCAAAATGCATATCAATAATATCAATAAAGGGAAATTGGGAGCGCATTATTTCGATAATAAATTAGTTTTAATTCCTAATAATATATATATATCCACATATATATATCCACATATATATATATATATATATATATATATCCACACACACATATATATATGTGTGGATATATATATATATATATATATATATATATATGTGAATACTATTTGAGAACTACTAAAATGCAGATCAAAATGCATATCAATAATATCAATAAAGGGAAATTGGGAGCACATTATTTCGATAACAAATTAGTTTTAAATCCTAATAATATATATATATATATAGAGAGAGATAGATAGATAGAGATAAATAGTG
Organism: Pelophylax lessonae; assembly: GCF_965119305.1. Classification (NCBI taxonomy): domain Eukaryota; kingdom Metazoa; phylum Chordata; class Amphibia; order Anura; family Ranidae; genus Pelophylax; species Pelophylax lessonae. The sequence continues at coordinate 92,313,607 of NC_138770.1, forward strand.
CAATTTTAACATGACCCTACATGAATATACACTGTATATAAAAATATTTATACATAACACTGTATGTGCACTGATTAGAAGAAGACTAAATGAGGAATAATTCATAAAATTCCAAAAATAAATATTACAGAAATAAATCACAAAAAAAGTCACTAATAGTTTAAGCATTTGAAGGCATTATTTTTACTATTATTTCTAATTACTAATGTTAATTACTGATATTAATGATATTCTATACGTTGAGCACACAAGACCTCAGCAAGAATACAATTCTATTTTTTTATTTTTTTAAAGTTATAAAGTTTGTATAGTTACTGCAACGTTTACTGCAAATGTTAATGGAGGGGATTTTAATATACATTTATATATACAGTATCTCACAAAAGTGAGTACACCCCTCATATTTTTGTAAATATTTTATTATATCTTTTCATGCGACAATACTGAAGAAATTACACTTTGCTACAATGTAAAGTAGTGAGTGTACAGCTTGTGTAACAGTGTAAATTTGCTGTCCCCTCAAAATAACTCAACACACAACCATTCATTTCTAAACCGCTGGCAACAAAAGTGAGTACACCTCTAAGTGATAAGGCCCAAAATGGGCCCAAAGTGTTAATATTTTGTGTAGCCACCATTATTTTCCAGCACTGCCTTAACCCTCTTGGGCATGGAGTTCACCGGAGCTTCACAGGTTGCCACTGGAGTCCTCTTCCACTCCTCCATGATGACATCACAGAGCTGGTGGATGTTAGAGACCTTGCGCTCCTCCACCTTCCATTTGAGGATGCCCCACAGATGCTTAATAGGGTTTAGGTCTGGAGACATATTTGGCCAGTCCTTCACCTTTACCCTCAGCTTCTTTAGCAAGGCAGTGGTCATCTTGGAGGTGTGTTGGGGTCGTTATCCTGTTGGAATACTGTCCTGTGGCCCAATCTCCAAAGGGAGGGGATCATGTTCTGCTTCAGTATGTCAAAGTACATGTTGGCATTCATGGTTCCCTCAATGAACTGTAGCTCCCCAGTGTCGGCAGGACTCATGCAGCCCCAGACCATGACACTTTCGCCACCATGCTTGAATGTAGGCAAGACACACTTGTCTTTGTACTCCTCACCTGGTTGCTGCCACACACTCTTGACACCATCTGAACCAAATAAGTTTATCTTGGTCACATCAGACCACAGGCCATTTCCAGTAATCCATGTCCTTAGTCTGCTTGTCTTCAGCAAACTGTTTGTGGGCTTTCTTGTGCATCATCTTTAGAAGAGGCTTCCTTCTTGGATGACAGCCATGCAGACCAATTTGATGCAGTGTGTGGCGTATGGTCTGAGCTCTGACAGGCTGACCCCCCACCCCTTCAACCTCTGCAGCAATGCTGGCAGCACTCATACGTCTATTTCCCAAAGACAACCTCTGGATATGACGCTGAGCATGTGCACTCAACGTCTTTGGTTGACCATGCTGAGGCCTGTTCTGAGTGGAACCTGTCCTGTTAAACTGCTGTATGGTCTTGGCCACTATGCTGCAGCTCAGTTTCAGGGTCTTGGTAATCTTCTTATAGCCTAGGCCATCTTTATGTAGAGCAACAATTCTTTTTTTTCAGATCTTCAGAGAGTTCTTTGCCATGAGGTGCCATGTTGAACTTCCAGTGACCAGTATGAGAGAGAGAGAGCGATAACACCAAATTTAACACACCTGCTCCCCATTCACACCTGAGACCTTGTAACACGAACGAGTCACATGACACCTGGGAGGGAAAATGGCTAATTGGGCCTAATTTGGATATTTTCACTTAGGGTGTAATCACTTTTGTTGCCAGCAGTTTAGACATTAATGGCTGTGTGTTGAGTTATTTTGAGGGGACAGCAAATTTACACTGTTACAGCTCATTCAGACTGGCGCGACACGACTTCGGCGCGACTTGTATGGACTTCATATAATTGAAGTCAATGCAAGTTGCCTCCAGGTCTCCCCAAAGTAGTACAGGACCCTTTTTCTAAGTCGGAGTGACTTGTGTCGCTCCTATTAGAACGGGTCCTGTACTACTCAATGGTGAGCGTCCGACTGCGACTTGTCAGGCGACCAAGTCGCCTGACAAGTCGCGCTAGTCTGAATGGACTCTTATACAAGCTTTACACTCACTACTTTACATTGTAGCAAAGTGTCATTTCCTCAATGTTGTCACATGAAAAGATATAATAAAACATTTACAAAAATGTGAGGGGTGTACTCAATTTGGTGAGATACTGTATATATATAGTGCTTAAGTCACCTTTGTTTAAAATTCACATTAGCATCTCCACTGAAATTTGAACCTATCTGGGAAAAAACTCATGACCACAGTGTCTGATGTTTTTCATCTGTTGTTGACAAAGATAGATCAAAAGTTCATGAAGCAAAAAAGTCCCGAGGCCGTCGCACAAAAAAGACCCTGGTAGGCATATCACTTGCAACCTCTTCTGAAGTATAGTCACTCAAGGGAGCTAATTAATTACATAATGCTTTCCACTAGGACCAAGCGAAGCTCATATAGGGTGTGCTCCACCAAAATAAGTGTCGGGAAATGCTATTTGTTCAAAGGATGCATAGTGCAAAGCTGTAACAAAAAGTATTTTTTTATCCTTAGATACAAATTAAAAATTCTATCAGCACTACACCAAACATACATTACACGAATATATAAAATGTATGAACTTTTTTTTAACTAGAATTTCTATATCAGTTTTTATGAAAAACTTTAAAAAGGAATTCTATGTTAAATATAAACTGATTTTAAAAATAGCTGCTTGTAAAGTGTATGAAATCCCTAACAATCAACAGACTTTTGGTCTGTGATGCCATTAAAAGTGACTTCTTTTACTTGTTTAAGAAAAAATCTCTTTGATGCTGAGTTCCCACTTGTGCAATGCCAGACATCGCATGTGGTTTGCACTGCATTGCTCTGCACATCACATGCGATGTCTGTGTGATGTGAATTCAGCCATACAGTTTTTATGGCGCAAATCGAATCGCATTAGGACCAAAATGGTGCAGGACCCTTTTTTTGGTTCGCACTGGAATGGGATCACATAGGTGTTTGGACCAATTCCTGTACCATTTCGCAGTTTGTACTGCATTCTGCGAGCCGACTTGGGGGTGGCAATAACTAATAGTTCACGGAGAACAGTCTGAACTGCTTGCGAGTCAGATGCGATGTGGGAACCTGCACAGGAATCGCTGTGGTTCCCGCATCGCATAAGTGTGAACCCAGCCAGAATTCCTAATTTCTTGTGTTCCTTGCCTGTGTTTCATTCTTATCAGTTACATTGTTCTTAGCTATCTCTGAAACTCATAACACCTTCTTTCTATGTTGTGGAGATGAGGAGAAGGGCTTCAGTTCTGTAGGTTCTAACACACTTCCCGTCCTAGGGTGGTAACACAGCTCCTCCTACAGTACAGTAAGTGGGTGTTGTCACTCTAGGACAGTGATGGCAAACCTTGGCACCCCAGATGTTTTGGAACTACATTTCCCATGATGCTCAACTCCACTGCAGAGTGCATGAACATCATGGGAAATGTAGTTCCAAAACATCTGGGGTGCCAAGGTTCGCCATCACGGCTCTAGGACAAAGTTTTTCATTTTTTTTCAGTCAAGGCACCCTTTAGAACTGTGCACAATCCGAGGGCACACCGGTGTGAGGACACCAGAAGGTGCATCTGAGCATGCACTGTTTTGTGTGTTTGCACATGTCACATTTTTTAATGGGCACGAATGTACACAAATTTGCTAGGTGCATCATTGAAAAAAAAATGGCACCCACACGCGACTGCAGAATGCAGCACATTTTTTGTACGGTACAGGAAAACATGCAATTTTGTGTAAACTCACTGCACTGGTGTGAACAAGCCCTAAACTGTAGTTTGTGAGGCAAAGTTCAGTAATCTCAGGTTGTAACTCCTCCAAATTCCCCCTTCTAGCACAAATCGCCTACCAATCCCCCCTCCTAGCATAAGCCCCACTCCAATCACCCCCCTTAGCACAAATCCCCCACCAAATCCCCCCTCCTAGCACAACCCCCCCCCCATTTCCTCCTCCTAGCACAACCCCTCCAAATCCCCCCTCCTAGCACATTCCCCCCCAATTCCTCCCCCTAGCACAACCCCCCCCCCCCCCCAAATCCCCCCTCCTAGCATAAGCCCCACTCCAATCACCCCCCTTAGCACAATTCCCCCACCAAATTCCCCCTCCTAGCACAACCCCCCCCCATTTCCTCCTCCTAGCACAACCCCTTCAAATCCCCCCTCCTAGCACACTCCCCCCCCCCTCAATTGCTCCTCCTAGCACACACCCCCCTCAAATCCCCCCCTCCTAGCACAAACCCCACCTGTTGCCAACTCTCCACCCCTAGCACACACCCTCTCAAATCTCTCCTCCTAAAATAAAACACCCCCTGCCTAGCACAACCCCGCCCCAATTCCCCCTCCCAGCATAACCCCCCCCCCCCCCTGTTCCAAAATCCCCACTCCTAGCACAAACCCCACTCCAATTTCCCATCTCCCAGTACAATCACCTCAAATCTCCTTACCCCCCAATCCCCCCAACTAGCACAAATGTGGGCTGTGCCTAACTCCCCTGCAGTGCAACTCTGCGAGGAAAGAGAGGACACAGCCCGTACCTCTCTCTCCTCCTCCCTGCAGCTATGTGTACTGTTGCAGGCAAAACAGAAAGCTGTAGTGCTGCCTAACATGTCCTAAACAACCAATGACATCATTGGTTGGTAGGACGTGGGCGGGTGGCCTGCACAGCTTTCTGCTTTGCTGGCAATAGTACACATAGCTGCAGGGAGGAGGAGAGAGAGGTACGGGCTGTGCCCTCTCTTTCCTCGCAGATTTGCACTGCATGGGAGTTAATACAGAGTAGAGCTCAGACCGGGATGAGGCCATGGCACCCCTGAGGACTCTTTACGGCACCCCGGTTGAAAAACCCTGCTCTAGGACAGGGAGTGTGTTACTAGCAGGGTCACCAGGTGAAAAAAAATGAAGGAATAAGCCTAAAAAAGAAAATAAATGCAGCCATCACATCTAAGGACTGGCAAGCTGCAATATATTATATTTGTTTGTTCTTGGGTTTAGGTTTTAATATAACCAATATTATATTTATAATTTATATTGTATGTATTTTGTTTCTAAATACAATCATTTTGCCTTCTTACCTTTGTTACAGGAGAAAAGCTACTATACTATTACTTTTTTTGTCTCCTTGCCCTTTACTGAAAAATAATGACTGACAGAGGAGCTTTGCTCTTAGTCAAAGTGTATTGAAGAATACGTTTTGGAGTAGTGTAGGGAAAGTTTTAGTTGCATGAACCCATTTTTGACTGCAGCATGCCTGTGAAAATGACCCCTTGCCAAGAGAACTTTAATTAACCTTACGGCAGAGAACTAGGCATGTGCAACTAACTGAGTTCAGCTGGCCATGCACTGGTAGAATTTAGTTTGAAAGTTTTACTTTAAAGAACGTTCAACTTTTTTTTTTCCCAAAAAAGTTTTTTTTATATAAAAATAATAAAACAGTACAAAGGGAAAAGGAAGGGTCTTGAGGTACATAACAACATTCCATAGATAGCTTCTCGTCAGGGCAAAAGTTAGCTTGTACATATATCAAAGACATTGGAGTACATTCATACACGACTAAGGTAGTAAAATATACCTAAGTTTCTAACATCAACAGATATCAAAAAGAACAAAAAAAAAAAAATTGGGATCCCATTTTTTCATATTATAGCTTTTGGTACGGTATAAGGTAGCTTTCCTTCTCGTTGTTATATTTTGTTTTCTCTTCATTTGTTATCCTTACATCAATACAGTGGATAACCCCCCTGTGTAATGGACAGAGGTGGGGGACTTGAGTCTTATTACGTGAAGTCAGACTTAAGTCCCCAGTTTGAGGACTTGAGACTTGCTTGACTAAAATTAATAAAAGACTCGACTTGACTTTGACTTGGTATTCATGACTTGAGACTTGACTTTGACTTGAGACATATGACTCGAAATGACTTTACTTTTATAAGTTATTAAATATTTGCATTTTCTCAAGATGTTGAAGCAAAATTAATGTGCCTGTTATGTTTCTGACACCACAGTCACTTAAAACACCTCAGTGTGTTCTGATTTTTAGGACACCGGCTGTTTAACAATGGAAATACTGAACATGTTTTTAGGGACTGTGGTGTTGAAACATGACCGGACGAAGGATTTTGAGCTGTTTGGGCATTCAAAGTGTTTCTTTAATATGCCAAGAAAAAAACACTAAGCAGTTTTGTTAATGTTAAAAATAAAACAAAACCTTTCCTGACCACTGACTTTTAACTCATTTAAAGGTGAAAATTGGGGTAGATGAGTATTTTGACCTGATTTGTGACTTGACCAAAATAAATGACTTGGCTTGACTTGCTTGAATTCTAGCAGGGATTCGACTTGACTTGCTTGCTTTTCGCCACATTAACTTGGGACTTGCTTGAGACTTGAAGGCTAAGCCTTGAGACTTGCTTGTGACTTGCACATGTGTGACTTACTCCCATGTCTGGTAATGGAAGGTTTGTTACACCTGGATTCCACGTAAGGGTGGTGGCTTCCAAGTAGGCTTCACATATCAGACCTGACCATGTCGTGTTAAATGGGAAGAAGGGAGGATATAGTAGGTGGGGAGAGGGGAGAGAAAAAAAATGGGGGAGGGGGGGCGTAAAGGTGAATATAAGTCTTTGTGTCATTTACTACATTCAGTGTATAAGGTAAGATATTACATGGTTTGCTTTGTCTCCTCACTCTTCATCCAGAGTGTTCAGCTATTGTTATTATATCAGGATAAATGGGTATGTCAAGAGGTGATAGTGTGTGATAGTGTGTGATATACTGATAGTGTGTGTTCTCATGGGGCGAAGGACCTCCCACACTCAAACCTTGTTTAGTGGAGGGAAGTCCAGCACACCCCCTTATTCTCTTGGTAGAGAAAGACAGAGGGAATTCCAATGTAATCTATGGGTTTGAGGGATCGGCTAAGTCCATTTCCATTAGTTTCTTGTATTCTTCAGTTGTCGTGAAGTGAGTCCAGCAAGCCCATGTATGTGAGGATTTAGAAGGTGCATCTTTAGCTATGTTACATAGTTACATAGTTACATAGTAGGTGAGGTTGAATAAAGACAATAGTCCATCCAGTTCAACCTGTGTAGGTGTGTTTGGCTGTAATCATCTCACATACCCCTGAATGTTCTGATCCTTGAGATGTAAGTCTAAGAGTCTTTTGAAAGCCACCGTACTTCCTGCAGAAACCACCTCTTGTGGTAGAGAATTCCACACTCTTGTAGCCCTAACAGTAAATAACCCCCCACGTTGCCTGAGGTTAAAACGCTTCTCCTCTAATCGCATTGTATGCCCTCTTGTCCCCATGCAATGTGGATCAGTTCTTCAATTTCAGAAATTCTCCCAATGTGCTTAAGCCATTCAGGGATGGTTGAGGCATGGGGGGGCCCAGTGTAAAGAACGTTCAATTTTTTAATCGTTAGTGGGTTCAAATCTGTGTTCATTTTCTACCGCAGTGACAAGAAAATTTGATGGAGCAGAATGGAAATGGCACTGTCACTGTAAGAATATAGGAAAATGGTGTGGTGCAGATGTTGGGCCTGTGGGTTTACATGTTACTCTTTTGCCTGAAGATCTATTTATTCACTATTTTTATAGTGGTGGCAATTTATGCAAAACCGACTATACATTTACCTCAGTCCATGCCCTTACAATCCAAGGTGAGGTGGAGTTGGGGGAGGGGCTGAAGAGAGGAGGTGATTGTTGCACCCTTTGGAAAGGGGGGCAAAGGAAGGCAATTATATGCTGGCATGGGCGTTGAACATTTCCCAGTCTAGATCTGTATGGCTATAGGAAAACTAGTAGAGTAAAGCCTCGTACACACGCGTCAAACTTGTTAGTATGGTGGGGCTTGTTAGTATGATGCTTCCGACAACTGACTCCGACTTTTCGACCGAAAAAGTTCTGGTGTGCAGGTTATAAAATTTTTGTCCTCCGTCAAAACACGTCCGATTTTCGTGCAGTCAGTACAGATTTCGACAGGGAAAAATCTTATGAGCAAGACTAGGCATGCTCAGAGAAGAAAGAACACAAAGAAAGCAAACTAACACATGACATCACTTCTGAAGTAGAATTTTGTCATGCGGGAAAATTCGTGTGCAGTCTAGGCACATTCCAACCAACAGACACCACTCTGGACAAAAGATGGACAACCGGTCGGCGGAAATTGTTTCGTGTGTACTAGGCTTTTGGTGACAGTTAGCCCTAGTCTTTTAAAGGGCCATTCTAAATGTTGCAAGCAGCCTTAATGTGCCTTGTGGATCTTTGACTTCTCATTTTGTTATACTGAGTTTATGTTGAGCAGGTTAGTGCTGGTGGGAGAGACTGATCATCTTGCTCTGCTCCTATGATGCGGTGCAGATCAGTTTCTGGTCTTTGGGATCACATGTTACTCTTCTTCTTTATACTGCGATGGAGTGAGAGAGCTGCTTGTATTTTTCCATTACTGCCTTTGATTTTCAAGGACCCCTTTTGGGATACCAAACTTGCCGATCCCTTGGCTGAAGATTCATTTATTTTACTTATCTCAGGTATTTATATAGTGGTGGCAATTTAGGCAGCACTTTACCGATTGTACATTCACAAACTCCCTGCCCTCAAGGTGCTTTCAATCTAAAATGTGTGTGTGTGTGTGTGTGGGGGGGGGGGGGGTGATAGCAAAAAGGAGGTGAGTATTTGAACTTCTTCTACTCTAGATCTTTATGCCTGGATTGAGGTGACAGGTAGCCCTAGTCTTTTAAGGGGTCATTCTAAGTTTAGCCTCACCCCCAGACAGAGCTGGTTGTATAATCCAAGGTTCTACTCCCTAGTAGATGAACGATAGCCAGGCACACAGCATTTTTCTTGTTTTTTTCACCAAATAACCAGGCAGCAATTGTCTTTTTGTGATTTATTGCTCAGGAAAGCTTGTATGGGGATTGGGGCAAACCTTAGGATAGTCCAAGGCTAGTGCGGATAGGCCTCTAGAGTAAAAAGTGATCATACAGCTTTAGGGGCATCCCAAACTGGAAACAGCCCTGAGCCAGCAATCTGGAACAGTCTCTCAAAGAAGAGTTAAAGCATCATCAGTCCCTCTAGGATCTCTCACTCTCTGGCCTTTACTCATTGTGTCCCTGCATAGATGGATTTTTGTATCAGCCAGACCCAGCTCCATGAGTCTCCAGGCCAGACCCTTGACAGACTTTCTCTTGGCTGTTTCCCACATTTTAGCAGTAGTCCTCCAACTCTTCCTGATCCAAGACCCCAAACAAACTCCTGCAGGCCACATATATAGCCCAGGAGGGCAGCCAGTCCCTCCAGGCTAGGCTTTTCTCCACCAGGACAAAGGACCATACTACTCTAGGCTCCAGACTATTAATGCACACCTCAGCCCCCTGGTGGTCACTCTCTCAACAAGGGAATGGCTGAGGATGTATGAATATTCAGCCCAGGGTCTACCCCTTTAGGTCCACTATATTCCAGAACTTGAGTACCAGAAAGGAAAATAGTGCAACGCTTCATAAGTCACAATAAGACATATGTAATATACATACAACCAATCATGCTAAATAAGAAAGTATATAAAAAGTCCATGCATGAGCCAGTGAGTAAGAGGTGTGGATGATGCTAATCCTGGGATATAGGTGATCTTCAGTGAACAAATAGCCCACCACCACAAGAAATGGCCTCTCACCTTAGGACTGAATATCCAAACACTCCTCACTTAAATGGGACCAGACGGCACCGCTCCATTAAGAAGATTCAACCAGACCTCCAATGCATTTCCATGTACCCAATCATGGAAAAGATAAAAGGGGGCAGACCATAGCATAATACTGTAGATGAACTTTTATTCTGACATAAAGTAAAAATGGCCTCTTACTGTGTAGCAGGACCAACGATCGTGAGATAGACAGCGATACATACAGCGGCGTGTCCTCATCGGATCTCGCCATGTTCCAAAGTGACAGCGGGTGACGTCAATCGCTCCTCCCCCCACACGCGTATCGTCTCCTATGGGCGGAGACTTCTTCAGCGGCATATTCCAGAACTTACTGGAATGCAAGGGAAGTAGGTGAGCCTGCAGCCAACAGAACCAAAAACAGCCAGCAGCAATCAAATCCTACTCTACTGTTTACAGTGAAGCCAAAAACGAAATTTACTGAATCCCTATTAGCAACCTAACTAGGAGGGTGCTACATAAGAATGGGCAAACTGCCCTGGTGTACCTTGTGGGTCTGTGACTTCTGATTGTTATATTGAGTTTACAGTATATTGAGTGATACTAATGGGCGTCTGTCTACTGGAGTAGAAGGGGTATCAAACAGCTATCTGAAGTGGGCAAAAAGCAGAAATCTGGCCTGACCAAGCAGAGCTTCTGGCAATGTTCACCCTTAGGTTTCAATGGGGGTATAAAAGAAATGTACTCTCTTAAAGTATATTTACAATGCTATTCTACAGAATCATATTAATGACACATAAATTATTCAATCTGTTCTTACTTTGTAATGTGAAATTTGATGAAACCCATTGCAGCTAATAACATTTATGCGTTTGACCTTGTATCCTCATATCTGTTTGGTTGCTGCTAATTGCCGCACTTTGCATCGGCATCACTGCGCTTTGCATTGTTTTACTGAATAAGGCCGTCAAAGCATAATGTGATAAATCAAGTAGGTCTTTCCTATCCCTTTTCTAAGTCTGTATTTACATATATTGTTTAAGGCAATAGTCACATGTAGCTAAGAAGGTATTTACTAGTTTACAAAGATGACCTCCGAGCTCTTCCCTATGGCAGAGAGGTTAACAACATATTTACTGAATCAACTACAAGTACTTGGGGCTTATTTTATGTAAATCTGCCGCAGAGAACAAAAGTGATTTGCATTTGGTTTGTTTTCGTGCTGTGGCGATTTCTGATATTCTACTGATATGCAAGGGTAATGGTTATAAACACAGGACAAAACAACAACAGGCATACAAAAGTCCATAAAAAAAGTAGGATCACTAATAGTATTCAATTGGGTTTAATCATCGGGGTGGTTCAATTAAAGATTAAGGTTGGAAGAAACAATAGCAACTATCAGTTTTCTATTTTTAGAGAGTGATCATTGGTCTCCATTTGTTAATGCGCTTTTCACTTCTACCTTAGGGATGTTTTTGTGCATACATGCATTGTATTTATATTGTGTTTATAGGCATTTATTTGAACTTTTTTTTTTAACCACTTTTAATAAAAGGAAAAGATGTTTTAGGAAAATTACACCAAAGAGCATCGAAAAGAGGTTCTTAAATGGTGGATCTTCCATTTGTGGTTGCTGCACAGAAGTTTTAGCCTTATGTTGATGGTTTTATTACCACTATATAGGCATGACACGAGGGTTCTTCAAAAAGTTTACACATTTTTTTAATTACCATAAGTTATATATATAATAGTGCAGAAACCTTTTGAAGACCACTCATAGTAATATTTGCGCAGTAAGGAGTTCAGCTGTTATTTTAGGATTAAAGCTGAACTCCAGGCTAAACACACAGATAAAATATGAGATCTATAATATATAAGGGAGCTGCTTTACCTGCCAATAGATTTATATTTCTGTCCATCCAGTCCTGAGATTGACATAACTCTGCTTGTCTAGCAGGGAAAGAGACTTGGTCTTTGGTGCAGTTTCATTTTCACATATCTCATTCCCACCCCCACCCTCTGATTGGTAATTAAAAGGAGAAGAAGAACACCTATGAGCTCCTCTCTCTGTCACTCTGCTCTCTCCTTTTATCAGCATGTTCATTGAATTACAGCACACCGGACTTGCTGCTTGCATTGTTTCTACCTCCCCCTGTTTAAAGCGTTATTAAAGGCAACATTTTTTTAATACACAAATAAACATGTTATACTTGCCTGCTCTGTGCAATGGTATTCCATAGAACAACCCTGAACCTCCTCTGGGGTTCCCCGCTGATGCTCTTGGCTCCTCTTCTTCTTTGTCTACCCCATAGCAAGCGCTTGCTATGGGAGCAGAAGTTTGGGCTCGCTCTCAAACTGGGCTCTGTGTGTCCATAGACACACAGAGCCTGGCTCGGCCCCACCCCCTACTTCCTTCTCACAGGATTTAAATGACAGCAGCAGGAACCAATGGCTCCTGCTCCTGCCTCTGTGCCTGTGAGGAGAGAGAGAGAGCAGCAATGTTGCTCTGGGGCACAGAGCTGGATCAAAAGGAGGGAAGAGGGATGCTGGGTGAACAAATACTGGAAGGTTTTTTACCCTATAGCAGAGAATGCATTAAGGTAAAAAAAACTTAAGCCTTTAGAAGCACTTTAAGTCTGCTGCATAGACTGTACAGTAACTGCAAGATATCAAGTCAAATTCTCGTATTTACATTTTTAGTAGGTTCCTAGCCATTAGAAGCATTCAAAACTCCACCCAGTGAAATATAGGGCTGTTCAGGGGTCTAACACTTCAGCTTCCAACCCCATCACAGCCCATTCAGACCACATTATCTGCCAACTGATGTACAAATGGTGGGTTGAAAACCCTTTGATACACCTCCCCCTACATATCTTCCCTGGCTTACTATAGCAACAACCCATGACTGGTCAGAAATATCCACTTTGTAGGACCTGCACTTGTTCCAGCTCAGGGCTCCAACAATCCAGCTAAATATCTGGGGTTCACGTCACACAGGGGCCAGTTCCGTAGAGGGGTCTGCTCTTCTCCACTATAAGGGTGACTTCAACCTGACCACCCCACTCTCGACTTGATCAGGTTTATGCCACATACCTTGTAGCCAGGACCCTGTCTATCAGTACTTGTGAAATATTTTATGAATTGCACCCATCTAGCCACCTGTAGCAAAACTGTGTAGTGGCCCACCTTACACGCTTCCACTCAGGTGTTGGGCATTCTCTTTAACAACATTACTCCAGTGAGAAGTCTAATATCTTAACTTGTAATAAAGAGTATAACTTCCAAACATTGGCAAGGTTAATACAGCACTTCAGGCTTCAATCCAACAAACCCATAATTTAATAATTACAGTCCAAAGTCCTTGTTCCTTTAGGTCAGTGCTGGCATCTCAAGGCTCCTATTTAGGGAAACCCACATGGGGGAACCAACATAGTTCCACTAAGCCCACTGCTACATTCTTTCTGTCCAGGGTACACAACAACTCAACAACTCTACTAAGTTACACCCACCGTATACCATCATTTTGTAAGGGAAGGCTAGAAACCCTGTCAGCTTTGTATTGTTCAAGTGGAGGTGTAGAAGTAAGGCACTGGGTACAAATCTTTTACTGGTTGGTGAGAGATCTTTGTTTAAGATGGATAGCCTAGGTTCAGCAACGGGCCCCAAAACAAGGGTCCCTCCTGGAGATAGGGGTCACCCGGCTTGAGAAGTCTACAGGCATAAATAGTTGAGCTAGAAGGAGTGCCAAACTCACATGTTTGGGGTCCAGACATGTAACTTGTTGATTCCACAAATGGAAGCCATGTTTTGGGGCTCTGACAATCTGCCTGAGGATTTAGCAAAAGCCCCAGCAGGTAATGGACTCAAAAGAGTCAGCCTGGGTAAATCAATGAGAACTAAAAATGTTTCTAATGGAACCCTGGAAAGCAGTAAAAGTTATTAGGGGTTCCAACCTTTTCCATTTCTATCCAAAATGAACAAAATAAGTTTGGTGTATAGATCTTAGAACTTTAATACAGCAATTTTTGTTTTCCTATGTTTCCATATAAAACTGATTTTTTCCTGTGGATTCTGCCAGGAAATCCCATGATTTCCACTTCCCTTAAAAAGGTGACAACACTGTTAGTCCTACAGTAAAATTGCACAACAATGCTGTCACCCCTAGAAGGACACTCTTGGAAGGCCATGCAATTTTAAATGGACTTTTAGACAAAAAAGTAAGACCCGATTCCAGCTAACACTGTTGTAACCAGTTAGATCAATTTTTTTTTCTTTTTTTAAATAAAGTTTTAAAGGAAAACTAAAAACACTTTTACTTACCTGGTCCTCCACTCACCCATCAAATGGTGCTCCCCTTAACTCGGGCTGTGGACTGTCCCTTGGCATTCTTACATCCAGTGCAGGGCTGCAATGCTTACATCAGTCTTGATGATGTCAGAGGACATTACACCCCCAGATTGTAGGGGAACATAGGCAGGAGCAGAGAATCAGGTCATTAAAACCACTATACTTAGTACCCTAGAAATATTTGAGCAGTTAAAGGAGATCTCTAACCAACTAACAAACACCTGTTTTTTTTACCTTTTACCCCTGTTTACCCGGAGGTGGGTGCTGCACATTTCAGATACTTACCCATCCTGTGGATCCAGTGTTGTCCTGCTGAGATCCACTCATGCCCTGCCACTGCCCGGTCCCGCACCGCCATGTTTTCTCTGTCATTGATAGGCCAGCCGGCCGTGTTCAGTGGGCTGCTCTCCCGATGATGCACCACTAGGCCCCCCTCAAATTCTGTGAATGGCACAGTAAGGCCTCCTGGAATATGTGACATACATATCCCAAGAGGGCACAGTGCTTACCATTTGCCTATCAGAATAACGTGTATAGCGTGCGAGTCTAAACTTTTTGTTTTTTAAAAAAGAGTAAAAAAAAAGCTGCTATACATGTAGCAGAGCAAAGGAGGGTGGGCAGGAGGCACTCTCCCTTTCTGACAGGAGATTCGCTTTAACTTGTACAGACTTTTAGTTTTTCCAGAATTCAGCTTTAAAGGATAAGTTCACTTTTTGAAAAAAAATAATAAATGTGCATTTTTTGCAGGTATAAAAATCTGCATTTATTATTATTATTATTTTTTTTTTTTTTGAAGCCTGCAAAGCATTTCACCAGTGATCAGCAGATGCAGGTTTCCTGCAGATCTGCCAGTGTATCTGCTTCTCTGTACGGGCAAGCAGATACGATCTGACCGGAAGCATGAACAAACTACCACAGTGCTCCACAGCGCCATGGTAGTTCAATGAAAACTACAATCCGACAGCCACAAAGGCTGCCGGACCTTATCATTTTCAGTGCACATAGCCGTAGCCCTGTCAATCAGTGACGTGACCGGGCTGGAACCCCCTTTGGCCATGTTTTTTTTAAAATTGTGACAGCTAGCAGGGAGGGAGAGGAACCCCGCTAGCTGTCACAGGGAGGTGTGGGGGTCGGTCCCTCCGTAACATGTTACATGTTACACCCTGAATATAGGTGTAACTTGTTATTAACCACCCTGGCGGTCTGATTATGTCAGGATTTCTGTTCTAAAAGCGGTACAATGTTTTGCATGGAAAGATGTTTTTTTTTTCATTTTAGGCCTGTAATTCTTAGGAATAACCCACTTAAATCTGTCCAAACAAGAGTCTAGTAGACATCCTGGGTATGATAAAGTTTGAAACACAAAATCATAAATTATAATAACCTCCCTAGCGGTATTTCCGAGTGTGGCTCGGGGTTTATATAGAGTACCAAAAGTGGTAACCCCGAGCCACACTCGGGATTACCCCACAAAAAAACTCACTTTCCCCTGTGATCCCCCGCCGTCCTCCAGCCATCCTCATGCTGTCCTCCCGCTGTTTTCTCGACCTATACCGACACCTGTATTCCGGTTCCCTTTCCTGCGAGCGTCGCGACGGAGGGGGGTGGATCCGATGGCAATTTCAAAAATATAAATAAACCAAATGACATGATACAAAGTTGATATCCTAAGGGATTACACTGTTTCAAGCCATTTTAGCACAGGATTTCACTTGGTGGCTTTTCGAGTGCCCTGCCTGTGCTTTTCCAGTTCTTTGTGCCTGGAAAATTGAGAACGACCATGGTGTCCAAAAAGCGTTCTTTTTGTGCAAAAGTGCTTTTAGACAAACTGTAAAACAGCGACAGCGAAATAGAGTTACTTGAAGAACTGAACGTTAGCAATTCGTGGGAAAATTCGTCATCAGGTACGGAAAGTGACAACAGCGACGATTCTGATGTCTCTTTCTGGCACATAGCTCCGTTGGAAATTATGAAGAATCATTTGATATACTTCCCAATTTTTTTTTTTCGTTTTGGTGCAGAATAAGTAGGTTTATCAAATTCTTCATTATTTTCAAACTACTCATTCTGCACCAAAACTAAAAAAATTTGGGAAGTAAATCAAGCGATTCTTCAGAATTTCCAACGGAGCGATGTGCCAGAAAGAAACATCAGAATCGTCGCTGTTGTCACTTTCCATACCTGATGACGAATTTTCCCACGAATCGCTAATGCTCAGTTCTTCAAGTAACTCTGTTTTGCTGTCGCTGTTTTCCAGTTTGTTTAAAAGCGTTTTTGGGCAAAAAAAAAAAAACGCTTTTTAGACGCCATGGTCGTTCTCAATTTTCCAGGCACAAAGAACTGGAAAAGCACAGGCAGAGCACTGGAAAACTCACCAGGTGCAATCCTGTGGTGAAATGGCATGATACAGTGTAATCCGTCACAGCTTTGTATCATGTAATTTAGTGTATTTACATTTTTTACATTTACATTTAATTTGCTTCCTGTCCCACCCCCCTGCGTCACAACGCTCGCAGGGAAGGGAACCAGAAGACAGGTGCCAGCATTGGCCGAGCACACAGCAGGAGAACAGCGGGAGGATGGCTGGAGGACGGTGGGGATGATGGAGGGGGTTCGCAGGGGAAGGTGAGCTTTATTGTGGGGTAATCCCAAGTGTGGCTCGGGGTTACCTCTTTTGGTACTCTATATTAACCCCGAGCCACACTCGGGAATACCGCTAGGGAGGTTAAAGGTGAACTTATCCTTTATGCCTTCTTCTAACTCTTTAACATTCTATCAAAAACTAAAAAAAAAAACGATTTGGCTATAGATACACTTTATTAAGCTAATAAAAACAAGGAAAATAGAGATTCTAACAAAAGTAAGAAGGTCACACCCAAAAAAAGGTAATCACTGCAATAATAGCACAAAATATGTGCTCATCAAAAACACACTATACTTTCCCTTTGAAGCATTTTACTAAGAGATTGGTTCATATAACTCACATTTTCCATATAAATTGAACACTTTTCAGGGTTGTATCCCTACCCTCCATAATCTTTTACCGGTACAATGTCAATAGTTTCAAACAATAAAGCATTACATCTTCCCTATCCAAACATAAATGGTTTACAGCATATTTTATATATATATTTATGTTAGTTATAAAGAAATAATTGTGCAGCAACCAAAAATAAATTGTTTAAAACAGTAATATGATCTTCATGTAGAACCATAAACTCTGGAAAAATGTAGAAAAATTACAAGATACAACTCAATAAAATGAAACAATGAACATGCATCGGATATATAAAACATAAACGGAAAGACCTAGAACCTTGTTTTCATTACCAGGCACAAGCATGGAACTGTTGAAGCAAATAATTCATTCAGAGCTTCGGCTGGCACACAGGGGTGGAAGTAACCTTTGCCAGAATCTGCTTTTAATCTGATTGGGAGTGATCTATTTTAATAGAGTTTTTTTTTTTTTTTATCTTATAGAGGTAATTGACTAATGCTAAAAGTTAGAAACTAATAAAGTGAATTAACAAGGGGCAAAGTTAAGGATGGGTAATGAAAAAAAAAAAAAAAAAATTTGAACACAGGTGCAGCGCTAAATCAAAATGAATAGGAAATCATAATCTTATACATATGTGAACATTTTTTTAAAACAAATAACTCAATTTGTGATACTCATATATGCACTGGTCAATATTGACCCATAAACACCATATAGTGTCCATATTAGCCTTTCTCAACCTTTTCAACACAGAGGAACCCTTGAAATAAATTTCCGGTCTCGGGGAACCCCTGCTAAAAATTTTAAATCTACAACTCATGACACATTAGTGTGACAGTCAGTGGGAAGAATGCTCCTTACTCTTGTCATCACTGGGAAGAATTACCCCCCTTACAGATTCCTAAAAGGAACAATGATGTCATTGGGAACTTATATGAGAGGCAGAAATTGCCCATTTCTCAAGGAACCCCTAGCAACCTCAGGAGGAACCCTAGGATTCCACAGAACCCTGGTTGAGAAACCCTGGTCCATACAGTGTCTATACAGAAACAAAAGAGTGTTGCTTCAATCTTCCAATTGTGAATACCAGTGTAGTAAATAAAGATAAACTCATGAGGGCTCCTCAGCCCATCCCTCTGACGACACCATCTATGACAAAACGCGTAGAGTGGGGCCTATGAGAGTGACGTCATCACAGACACCAGCTGACAGACGGCCAGGATCGTACTGTTTGCACATAGGATTCACATTGATTATGACAGGCTCGTATGTTTTTATCTATGTAAGTGCACACTTTGCAATAAAGCGGTTTAAACTGTACTATGCTATGGGGTTGCCCTGTTCTTTCTCTTTACTTTAATGGGAGTTTACCCATAATGCATATGCCATGGACTCTGGGGAAGTGATGTGAGATCAACTGGAAGATATTAACCCCTTATGCTCTGCTCGATCATCGGTTTACAAATATAATGGTCAATTGGATCTGGTGAAAAGGTGGGTGCACCAGTTTATCCTTATTTTTCTACGCCGGCATTCACAATTTGAAGATTGATGCAACACTCTTGTGTTTCTGTGTAGACTTTGTATAAACGCTACAGTGTTTATGGGTCAAAACCAGTGACCAGTGGATATATGAATATCGCATATTGTGTTTTTTTTTCACATACACTATGTACAAGATTATGGCACATTTGTCATTTATTTTGAATTAGCACTGCCCCTGTGTTCACGTTATTTTTTAATTTTGTACCACAAATTTTGTGCTGACAGCTTTTTCTATTTTTATTTATCTAAGCACGGTAAGTTTTTTGTATATTTAAAAAAAAAACCTCTTACATTGTTGTTTTAATTTAGTTGTTTTGTTATGGAAGTGAGTTTTGTATTTGATGTCAGTATAATGGTGGCCATACACACTATGAAAAATTATTGATTTATTTTTTCTGATCATTCTTTTATGGATAAAAATAATTCATCGATAGTCACTTAATCGATAGTCAACAATGCATTTGATATGCTGCACACAGTAAAGTGAAGTTTGTGCCACAGGAAACCAAAGGGTGGGTATGTATTTCATATAAAATCTTTTCAATGGGTAATGCCCCTCATTAGAGCAAGAAAAGAAGCAAATTACCACTCAATCCACCAAGAACAGTGTGGATGGAGGGTATAAATAAATAGGATTTTGATTGAATCTCATAGAATGAACAACAAATCAATAAAATCAGCAAATGTGTATTACAAAGATTAACACAAATACAATAAGTATGTAAAGAGTGTGTACTATGCACAGAGCTCAGGAGTGCATTTTGTACAGAGTGCAAAATTCAGGATTGCATTACGTACAGAATGCAGAGTTCATGGGAGTGTGTGCTATGTACAGAGTGCAGGGTTCAGGGGTGTGTTATGTACAGGAAGCAGACTTCAGCAGTGTGCTATGTACAGAGCACAGAGCGCAGAGTTCATGAGTGTGCTATGTACAGAGTGCAGTATTCAGGGGTGTGGTATTTACAGAAGGCCAGGTTCAGGAGTGTGCTACGTACAGAGTGCAGAGTTCAAGAGAGTGCTATGTACTAATTGCAGGATTTAGGTGTGTGCCATTTACAGAAAGTCAGGTTCAGGGGTGCGTTATGTACAGAGTGCAGAGTCCAGGAGTGTGCTACATACAGAGAGCAGAGTTCAGGAGTGTGCTATGTACAGAGTGCAGGGTTCGGGGGTGCACTATGTACAGAGTGAAGAGTTCAGTAATGTGCTACGTACAGATTTCAGGAGTGTGCTGCGTACAGAGTGCAGAGTCCAGGAGTGTTCTGTGTACACAATGCTGCAGGGTTTAGGGGTGTGTTATACACAGATCTGTCCCCACCTTGCTCCGTCGTGAGTGCATGTAGGAATCTGTTAGTTCTGGGAGTCGCTGAGAGCAAAGCTGTCCCTTGTAAGAACAGAAGACTTCTGTGTCTACAAGTTAGAATGGGGAGCAGGAGCAGAGGGTGAGAGCCGGAGGTGGCGAAATGGAGTGTAGTTATGTTCCGGCTGCAAAACTGGGTGCGAGGGCCACATGGAAAGGCCTGGTGGGCCGGAAACCACCACAGCCTTGTGTTTGAAATATGTGATATAGAGGATGGTTGACACCAGGGCTTTTTTTTCAGATGGAACTTGGTGGAACTCAGTTCCACCACCTTTGGCTCAGGCCCTCTCCTTCCTGCTCACCACTATCACTCGTAAGCACAGAGGTCTGACTTTCTGTGTTTTCCAAGTGCAGTATGAGGACAAAGGAGATGCCAGTGCCTGGGGTGCAGTGCGGATGCTGACGACCCCACTGGATAATCTCCCTGCAAGTGAGAGAGGCAAAGCAACCTACAGTGTGAGGGGAAGTACTAGAGAAGAAGAGGGGTGAAAGTGAGATGTGGATGGGGCATTCAGCCTTTGGAAGAAGGATGAACTCTACACTCTGCGTGTAGCCTACCCCTAAACTCTGTATGTAGTACACTCCTGAACTCTGCTATTATGCCTAGTATGGTCAGTTTTTGATGGGAAAGCAAAGGGACTGGCAGGAACACCAAGGATTCTACACAAAGGAAGCAATGCAAGGAGATGCATGGCAATACAAATACATGGTACAGCAGGCACATATTGGGAATATGAAATATAGGGTTTGAATACTGTTAAACCACTTGCTGACCACCCGCCACAGTTATACTGCGGCAGGCTGGCTTCGCTGCGCGAATCGACGTAGGGGTATGTCAGTCGTGGGAGTGGTGCTGGGGGGACGAGCGCCACTAGGCAGCAGGGATGCCGATCCATGGGACCACTGGCCGCGATTGTCACCGGGCACAGGCGATCGCTCCCCGCTGAGAGTGAACGGCGGTCAGCTGTTGCAAACACAGCTGACCGTTCTTCTCTCTGAAATTATCACAGAGCGCCTGTGATCCATCTATATGGGATCACAGGTCTCTATGATCATTTCACAAGCCCATCCCCCATACAGTTAGAAAACACTCACAACTAACCATTTGTTCACCCCTAGGTTAACCCCTTCCCTGCCAGTATCATTAATACAGTAACAGTGCACATTTTAGCACTGAATACTGTAGTAATGTCACTGGTCTCCCCAAAAGTGTCAATAATGTCAGTTAGGGGTCCGATATGTCGTAGTCCCGCTAAAAATCGCAGATCGCCGCCATTACTAGTAAAAAAAAATTAATAAAACAATAAATAAATAAAAATGACATAAATCTTTCCCCTAGTTTGTAGACATGATAACTTTGGTGCAAACCAATCAAAATACGATCATTGCAATTTTTTTTTTTAGCAAAAATCGGTAGCAGAATACAAATTGGCCAAAAAGGATGATTTTTTTATTTTTTGTTATATAGCAGAATGTGAAAAATATTGTTTTTTTCAGAATTGTCGCTCTTTTTTTGTTTATAGCGCAAAAAATTTAAATCGCAGAGGTGATCAAATACCACCAAAAGAAAGCTCTATTTGTGGGAAAAGAAGGACATCAATTTTATTTCAGTACAGTGTGGCACAATTGCATAATTTTCAGATAAAATAACGCAGTGCCGAATCGCAAAAAATGGCCTGGTCATTAAGGGGCAAATCCTTCTGGTCCAGAACTGGTTAATGATCATTTTAATATTATTTTTACTTTATTATTTCATTATTATTGTATTATTATATTATTTACTGATTATTTTATTAATATTATTATACAGGACTTATATTTCACCAACAGTTTGTGCAGCACGTAACTATTACAAAGCTGCATTAATGCGTGTTTTTTTTTTTTTAGCCCGGCATTCAGCTTAGAATGATAGCTCCAAATTAACTCTTTAAAGAACAACTTTTGCACTAAGCACCATGAAGAGTAAGTCACCTTCCAAGCTGTCACTTGGCGTTATATCCGGCTGATTGATTTTTTCATCAAATCCCAACATTTTTGACATTTGTAAGAACATGCAGCGATAACGTGAAGCGACACGACTAAATTGTGGGGGCGACATTCTAAATATTGATTCTTCCCAGCATCTCCACTTTAACCTTTCTTTAATCCAGTTTGGTTGTTCCTTCGAAATACAAAGGACACCTAGCGCCAAACACGTTTTATTGTAGACTCGGCGTAACACCGCGGCCGCTGTTTCCGCTTTGCACAGCGCATAGTAAGCTCCGCGCGGTTTATGAACTGATATAAAATAAGATATTCGGCTTTTATCTTCAATAAAAATGGCAATTTGCAAAACGTTAGGAGAGTGCATGATCTCAACGCACCGCAATCCGCAATACAACACCAGGATGTTCAAAGCCATTTTATAAGCAATAAATAGCACCGGAATGTCCTTTTGCGTAATTGGCAGCGGTGTGCCTCCTGTTACTTTTATAGGAAAATGGTTTAATAACTGTTTTTTCACTAGTTTTCATTGAGAGCTCAGCGCTCTTCAAGGTAGATTGAACTTAATGGTGTGCATATTTCTTTGTTACTATAATAGAAAAGGATTTTAAAGAATGAATAGCAAATTATTGTCCGTGGTTACTGGAAAAATCTTGTATCGGAAGCCGATTTCTACGGCTAGACAGCACGCGGCCTTTTAAATGAGAATTTATCCTTGTTTTTTTTTTTGCATATTACTGTGACGGTTTGATGATAAAACTGCAGTAGGTACAGTATTAAATTTGATTTATTTGTAATAAATGGTATCATGACAACACACATAAGTATAAGGATTTGCTTATTCCGTATTTTTGTACCAGCTACCTTCCATAGTTAAGGGAAACCAAAAGCAAGTTTAGACTTTCTCGCTAGCAATAAATTATTATACAGGATTTATATATTATACAGGATTTATATAGTGCCAACAGTTTGCGCAGCGCTTTACAATGTGGGGGATATAGCGCCAGATGAATAAATTATCTCAAGCAAAGGGCTCATTCCCACCGGCGAGCACATAAGGTGCTCATAAAGCACAAATGTGCTGGTATGTGTAGTGCATGTGCGGTGTGCAATTCTTTACTTAAAAATGCATTTAACTTTACACTTAACCAGTGGTGTAACTAGAACCTTCAGGGTCCTGGTGCAAGTAACCATGAAAGGCCCCTTTACTGCGGATCTTTCCCCTGAACCCAGTGGCGGAACGCAAGTGTGACTTTTGTTACCCTGGTAGTTTTTTTTTTTATTATTTTTTTACAATTATTTATTTATTTATTTATTTATTTACAATTTTTTTTAGGAGCCCCATTTTGTGGGGCTTTGGTGAGATATCAGGAGTCTAAACAGACCTCTGATATTCTACCTTTGAGACAGAGAAAGGGCACAGCCCTCCATCTCTGCAGCCTCAGCTGCACACAACAAATGGTCAAGAACAGCTCTGTACAGAGCTTCAGGTTCATTCACAAACCAATGGTGGTGAGGGGTGCGATCAGTTACAGCAGTGTTGGTGGGGATGGGATGAATCAACTTAGGGTGGTGTGGGAATCAGTGGCAGCTGTGGTGGTGGTGAGGAGGGTGGGGTCAGATCACTGATGGTGGTGGGTGGGGAGGGGGAGGATGGCATCAGTGGCAGGTGTGATGGGGGGGGGGGTGAGATCAGTGTCAGAGGTGATGGGAGGATAGGGATGAGATCAGTGGTGATGGTCAGGGGGGATAGGATCAGTAAGAGGCAGCAGTGGGGGGGGGGATAGAATCAGGGGCAGCAGTGGTAATAGGGATGGGATAAATCCACTTAGCATGATGGGGGATGGGATCAGTGGCAGCGGTGGTGGTGGGGATGGGATTAGTCCATTTAGAGTGGGGGGGTAGAATCAGTGGCAGCAATGGTGATAGTGAGGGGAGGCGGTCAGTTCACTGTTGGTGGTGGTGAGGCGGATGGGATCATTGGCAGAGGTGATGGGGGTATAGGGATGAGATCAGTGGCAGAGGGGATGGGGATGGAATCAGTCCAGCAGTGGTGGTGGAGATGGGATCAGTCCACTTTGAGTGGTGGGGGGATTGGATTAGTGGCAGCGGTGGTGGTGGGGAGGGAGGTGAGATAAGTCCACTTATGGCGGTGGGGGGATCAGTGGCAGAGGTAATGGGGGGAATTGGGATGAGATCAGTGGTGGAGTATGATGGGGGAGGATAGAAATTAGATCAGTGGCAGAGATGATGGGGATGGAATCAGTCCACTTAAGATGGTGGGGGGATGAGGGGAGGCAGGGGGGCGCATGTGTGCACCCTAAAAACGTTATCAGGCAGCAATGGGTACATTGCTTTGCCTCTGTGGGCTGCCAGTTCAAGGTGCATTGCAGGCAGGCAGTCCACAAGTGGCTAACGTCAGCATTGTAATAGCAATACAAACACATAGCATCCAACTGTCCCTGATTTCGAGGGACTGTCCCTGATTTCGAGGCACTGTCCCTAATTTGAAACAATGTCCCTATGTCCCTCTTTCCTCCTCATTTGTCCCTCATTTTGGTCTGACCTACAGTATGTAGTTGTATATAAAATGCACTACTAATCTTTCAAAAAGTATTTCCTAGGGATAAAGGGCTAAACCTATATATATATTCGATATAGCTGCATTTAAAAATTCGAAAGCCAGTATAAATAGTAATGGTAAAAAAAAAAAAAAAAAAGCTCTTGTGGGTTTAAAGTAGAACTATACGTAAAACATTTTTTACATTTTGGATAGACTAAGCAAGCATTAAAGCCTCTGTTAGATTTTTTTTGACCACCTGTGTCCCATTGTGGAGATTTTCCTTCACTTCCTGTCCTATAGCCAAACAGGAAGTGAGAGGAAATCCCTGCAAATTAAAGGAATTCTTTGGGGACCCCCAGATCACCAGAGCCAGTGCCCACATTGGAAGATTTCCCCTCTATTACTTTTCTGAGGACAACCTAAAATGTCGGGTTTTCTTTTACTTTCGCTTTCAATAATAACGGTAAACAGGACCAATATAGAGGGGGAATCTCCCTAACAGGGGGCACAGACAGCAATAAAACCCTAGCAGGGGTTCTAATCCCTCTTCACTCTATTCAAAACTAAAATAAATGTTTTGTTTTGGGGGGGGGGGGGGGGCGTAGCAGCAGGTGTGTCCTTTACCTACATACATTTGCTAATAGGCGCCCCTTATTCCCATCTCAAAAAGTTGGCAGGTATGCAATCAATAGTTATTATTTGACAATCCAATATAAGCTTACTTGAAAAATCTTCTTTCATATTGTGAGTACTGCTTGTCTGCTGGCTGTCTCTGTACACAGCTTCCTGGATTCCCAGCATGCTTTGCAGCTTCTCCTCAATTTCTAAGGACTACATATCCCATGGTACCTTGCTGCCTGCAAGCAGTAATTCCTGTACTCACTCCGCCTCCTGAAACTCCTCCTCCCAGCTCCTTCAGACGGCAGGCTCTGTGATATGTGTGACACAGCAGTGCCTACTCACAGGGCATAGTGAGTATGTGTCACATAATTCAAGGAAAACCTGCAAGATCTGTTAGATTAATAGGAGAAGGCTAACAAATAATTGGAATACAATGTAGAGATCAATGTATGAATTTACATGTTGATATTGTACACGTTAAAAGTTCAGTTTAAATTAGTAAATTTGACTTTAACGGCACAGTGATCCCATATAAACTCTCATTTTCATTTCACAGTTGTTTTGATCTGACATCAGGACTGTCAGTTGGATGTCAATAGCAGTTTGTTAAAGAGTAACTCCACTTTTGTTGAGAAAAAAACATTCCCCTCTGGGTGATCTCTGTACATTACAGGATTTTAACAACCTTTGTTGCAGATTCCTACCTTTTGTTATTCTGAAGAAATCATTGTTTGTTCCTCTGTGCTGAGTGGGTCAAATGGGAGGGGTTTCATAATTATCTATCAGCTGTGGCAGCTGCAGGGCTCTAATGAGGAAATCTGCTGGGCCTGCACCCTTTAGACGTGTTCCTATTGGGAGTGTCTCACCAAAAATGACATTTTTGTTGCAGGGGATGCCAGAAATCTGACTTGTATCTTAGGCAGACTTCTGGGAAAATTGGTGAGCCAATCACACAAGCAGGAAATTATGTTTCTGGGGGTGTGGTCAGTACACATTCTGTGTACAGAACAGCTCCAGGTAGCCATATTTCATTGCATTTTCAGAAAATAACAACAGCTGCAGATTGAAAAGGAAAGGGAATTTTTAATAACATTCAATTACAGTAGGGTTTGTGTAGCAACTGTATACACTATTCTTTCTTTATTTGCTATCTTTTTCCCCATGAAAGTGGAGTTACCCTTTAAAGCTGAATTCTAACAGATATTAAAGACGCAAATTATTGCAGCTCTCTATTCAATAATATTTAATTAACCAACTCCTTCCCAAGCCTATTCTGACACTTCCTTCCCACATGTAAAACTCTACATCTTTTTTTGCTAGAAAATGACTTAGAACCCCCAAACATTATATATATATATATAGATAGATAGATAGATAGATAGATAGATAGATAGATAGATAGATAGATAGATAGATAGATAGATAGATAGATAGATAGATAGATAGATATGTATATTTTTTTTAGCAGAGACCCTAGAGAATAAAATGGTGTGTGTTGCAAATTTTTATGACACATGGTATTTGCACAGCGATTTTTCAAACGCAATTTTTTGGGGGGAAAAAAAAACATTTTTCTTGAATAAAAAAACAAAACCAAACAGTAAAGTTCATGGGCGTCCGCAAAACTTCTTTCAGGGGGAGACATAATTTTAAGGTCACCCATGCTCCTCCTCTTTTCAACAATGTCATGAAAGGGGGGGGGGGGGGGCTTAGTCATTTTAAAGGGCAAACAGCAGCATTTATTTTTAAAGCATTTGTTAACCTGAAAAAAAAAAAAAAAATTGATCATGTTCCCTTAAAGTATGTTATACAGCACAGTGCTTTTTTGTGTAATTTGGCCCCTTCTATCACCTAAAATACCTGGCTGATCCTGCCTGACTATGTCCTCCCCTCTGTAAACTGACCACAGTATACTATGGCTGCTGAGCCCTGACACTTTGGTCAGTTTACATGTCTCCATCATCCGCAGCCCTCCTGTCCTCCTCTGTCCTCCCCCCCCCCTCTCTCCCTGTCTGTCTGCTCCTGTGTCAGTGCCCGACCCCTCCCCTCCTGCTGCTGTAGTTTCATTTAAAGTTTCATATCCTGTCTATAATCTGTTTAATAATCCTGTGTGCCCCTGTGTCTGTGTTTTATAAAAAGTTTTCAGAGGGCCAATCGCCACTCACGTGACCCGTCGCCTCTCTCCTCCTCTCCCCCCTCCCCTCCCGTCCTCCTCCCCTCCTCCTCCCCTCCAGACTGACGTCAGCAAGGAATCCTCAGCCCAGCCCGTGGCAAGTAGCTGTCAGATGGGGAAAGGCGAGAGCCGACGGGTCACCTGAGCGGCGCTATAAAAACTGGTAAAGAGCGGCTTATTTTTTTTAAAACACATACACAGGGGCACACAGGATTATTAAACAGTCTAGACAGGATGGTATAAAGTGGCTTAACAGCCACTTTAAAGAGGAAGTGGAGATTCCAGGGGGCATTTGCTCCCCCTTGCCCCTACCTGCGGACGCCCATGGTAAAAGCCCAATTTTTTTGTATAATGTGAAAGATGATGTTATACCGAGTAAATAGATACCTAACATGTGACACTTTAAAACTGCGTCTGCCTGTGGAATGACGGCAAGCTGCGGTGCTTAAAATTCTTCATAGGTGACACTTTAAATGCTTTTACAGGTTACCAGTTTGGAGTGGCACAGTGGGTCTAGTTCTAGAAATACTTCTCTCGCTCTGACGCTCATGACAATATGTCACATGTGTGGTGTGCTCACCGTTTACATATGCGTTCGCATTTGTGCGTAAGCACGGTTGGACGGGAGCACTTTAATTTTTTTTTATACACTTTTACACTCTTTTTTTGTATTACCTTTATTGCTATCGCAAAGGATGTACAAATCCTCCTCTAGCCCCCCACACAGCAGATCAGACCGAGCTCGGTACAATCAGCTGCTTGTCTGGCTGCTAGTGGCCAGGTAAACAAAGGGGTGGAACCGGAAGTGACGGATTTCGTCGCTCCCGGTTTCCAGGGTTACAGAGAGAGGGGAACGACGTCAGTTCCTCTCTCTCTGTACAAGGCAGCCATCACCCGGGATGATGCCTGCCTATAGGTGGAGGCATCATCCTGGTATACCCACTGAACCCCAAGGACGTATGGGTACGTCCATTTGGGGGAAGTAGTTAAATGTATTTTTTAAATACAAGCAGTACATGAATTAATCTGGTATCAGTCTCTTGAAGTCCCGCGACATCAGGACTAGAGTGTGAAAGGAAGAAGTATTACAATCAGCCAATCGGTTCATATTCTGAAAAAAGCATGCTGATAGGAGAGAGCAGAGTGGTAGAGAGATGAGCTCACTAATGTGCTGCTTCTCAATTCACTGTCCATTCAAAGTCTAGGGGTAAGTCCAAGATGACCTGGTCTCAGAAGAAGTCGGATGAATGATGCTGGGCGATTATTGCCACAAAAGCTTTTTTTTTTTTCTTTTAACCACTTAAGCCCCAGGCCTATTTCTGGCACTTTTTGATTACAAGTTAAAATCAGTATTTTTTCCTAGAAAACTACTTAGAACCCCCAAACATTATATATATTTTTTTAGCAAAGACTCTGGAGAATAAAATGACAGTAATTGCAATATTTTTTGTCACGCTGTATTTGCGCAGCGGTCTTTAAATCGCCATTTTTTGGGGAAAAATTACATTTCACTGCATTTAAAAAAAACTAAACAGTAAAGTTAGCCCATTTTTTTATATATTGCGAAAGATGATGTCACGCCGAGTAAATATATACCCAACATGTTACAGTTTAAAATTGCGCACACCCGTGGGATGGCGACAAACTATGGTCAATAGAAATCTCAATAGGCGGCGCTTTAAAATGTTTTAACGGTTACCAGTTTAGAGTTAGAGTGTAGCTTTTTTTTTTTAATTATTGCTCACGCTGTGGCGATCGCGGCGATACCTCACATGTGTGGTTTGAACAGTGATTTAATTTGTGGCTCGACTTCCATGTGCATTTTCTTTCGTGCGCGAGCTAACGGCGACAGGGGCAGCTAAAATTTTTTCTTTTTCCTATTAATTTTCTTTTTTCTTTTTAACTTTATCACAGGTTTTTAAAAAAAAAAATCTGACCACTTTTATTGCTGTCACAAGCAATGTAAACATCCCTTGTGACAGTAATATGCATTGACAGGTACTCTTTATGGAGGAATCGGAGTCTAAAAGACCCCAAACCCCTCCACTACACTTCCATATATTCAAAACGCCGCAAATGGCATTTTTGAATACACTCCATTTTTGAATTTGCCGCCTTTAGCAGCAGAGTAACCCGGATGTGACGTCATAGACGCCGCCTCCGGGTTACGTCATCGGAGACCCAATCGTGCCGGCTGGGTGCTCGGGTCTCCTGGTGGGACGGGAGACCCGGGCAAAGCCGTGGAAGTCGGTGGGGGGGGGGGGAACGTTCCCTCCCGCTCGCCGAGGTAACGACCGAGCGGCTCCCGAGCCGCATCGGTTGTTACAGCCGGAAAGCTGACCGCCCCGGTATAACACCGCAAAGTCTCTCGACGTATGGGTACGTCACTTTGCGGTAAGAGGTTAATGACCTTTTCATTTTTATCCTGTTAATTTTGGCTGGAGTTTTTCTTTAAAAGACTATGTATTCCTTTACAGCGGAAATACTTTGCAATGTTCTCCATTGAATAACTTTCTTCCAGGCTTGTATTTAAGTGGAATTAATCAAAATGCCTTCTTTTCATGCGGTCTTTCCAATTAATTTGATGTAACGTAAGAGAAAAAATTATTATTTAATTAGATTATGATGATGAAATTCAAAAAAAGAAACATTCTAATAGAGTTTTCTCACCGAAGCTTACGTGTTCTGTTGTCCTCAGGGTCTACTGTGAGCTCTAAACCCAGAAACAAATTGACCACCTGCAACTAGGGCTAAAGAGATTAATTAAAACATAAAAGTCTGCTCATTTGGTAAGAAATAACACTCGGAACTAATGGGGGTAAGATGCCTTACAGACAGGCATGAAATTAAAGAAGAACTCAGGTTTAAATCATAATCTGTAGTATATAGATTGCTATGATGGTGGTTGTGAAATCTCTAAAGATTGCTGATTGATTTTTTTTGGAATTTTAGTTTGGGAGATATAGTTACATAGTTAGTCAGGTTTAAAAAAGATAAAAGTCCATCTGGCTCAACCAATAAAAAACAAAAAGATAAAACACAATCATACAATCCCATATACACAATCCTATACCCACAGTTGATCCAGAGGAAGGAGAAAAACCCCAGCAAACCATGATCCAATTTGCTACAGCAGGGGAAAGAATTCCTTCCTGATCCCCCCAAGAGGCAAATGGATATTCCCTGGATCAACTTTACCTATAAATATTAGTACCCAGTTATGTTATGTACACCTAGGAAAGAATCCAGGCCTTTTGTAAAGCAATCTACTGAGCTGACCAAGACCACCTCTGGAGGGAGTCTATTCCCCATTTTTCAGCTCTTACTGTGGAGAACCCTTTCTGTATTTGGAGACAAAATCTCTTTTACTCTAGACGTAAAGAGTGTCCCCTTGTCCTCTGTGATGAACTTAAAGTAAATAACTCAACACCAAGTTCACTATATGGACCCCTTATGTATTTATACATGTTGATCATATCCCACCTTAATCCCCTCTTCTCAAGAGAGAATAAATTCAGTTCCTCTAATCTTTCCTCATAGCTGAGCTCCTCCATGCCTCTTATCAGTTTGGTTGCTCTTCTCTCACTTTCTCCAGTTCCCTGATATTCTTTTTGAGAACCGTTGCCCGAAACTGAACTGCATATTCCAGATGAGGTCTTACTAATGATTTGTACAGGTGCAAAATGATATCTCTCTCTCTGCAATCCATGCCTCTCTTAATACAAGAAAGGATTTTGCTGGCTTTGGAAACCGCAGCTTGGCATTACATGCTGTTATTAAGCTTAGGATCTACCAGAACACCCAGATCCTTCTCCGCTATGGATTCCCCTAGTTGTACTCCCCCTAGTATGTATGATGCATGCATATTCTTAGCCCCCAAGTGCATAACTTTACATTTATCAATATTAAACCTCATCTGCCACCTAGTTGCCCAATTAAACAGTGCCTTGCAGTCGGCTTATAAGTTGGAGACATCCTGTAAGGAAGGTTTTCCACTGCAAAGCTTGGTGTCATCTCCAAAGACTGAAATGGTACTTTTAATCCCAGACCCTATATCATTTATAAAGATATTAAAAAGTAAGGGTCCCAACACTGAACCTTGGGGTACACCACTGATAACCTTAGACCATTGAGAGTAAGAATCATTGATCACTACTCTCTGAATTCTGTCTTTTAGCCAGTTTTCTATCCATTTACAAACTGATCTTTCTGTCTCAAATGCTTTTGCAAAATCCAAGTATACAACGTCCACAGCCACCCCTCTGTCCAGCGTTTTACTTACCTCCTCATAAAAAGAAATCAGGTTTGTTTGACGACTTATGTTTTTTATGAATCCATGCTGCCTGTTCCAATATTTTTGTTCCATCAAGAACTCATCTATGTGGTCTTTTATTAAACTCTCCAATATCTTCCAGACTATAGAAGTTAAACTAACAGGTCTTTAGTTACTTAGCAAAGACTTTGATCCCTTTTTAAAAATAGGCACCACATTGGCCCTACGCCAGTCCAGCGGTACTATTTCAGTCCTTAATGAGTCCCTAAAAATTAGAAACAAAGGCTTTGAAATGACATAGCTCAATTCTTTTAGGATGCGTGGGTGGATGTCATCTGGTCCAGGTGCTTTATCCACTCTTATTCTGTCTAAATATTTCTTGACCATATCACTTTTGAGCCATTGTGGATCATTTGGGGCTGTATCAATACCATCCTCATGGTCATGATGAGCTCCCCCATGCTCCTTTGTATACACAGAGCTGAAGAAAGTATTTAATAAATTTGCCTTCTCTTTGTCCCAAGTTAACCATACCTGATTATTTTGTAAAGTGCCTACATGCTCAGATCTGACCTTTTTACTATTAACATATTTGAAGACTTTTTGGGGGTTTGTCCTACTATCTTTTGAAATCTGTCGTTTATTTAGAAATTTTGCATCCTTGAAATGATCATGTGCAAATCATGTGCAAATCAGAAGTTCTTTGACACCCAGGTTCTTTGACACCCAGGTCAGAGCTACCCCCCCCCCCCTTCATGCGGGGCAGTAATAAAGTAGCAGTAAACCTTCGTTCATAAATGTTTCCCATGTTGAGTAGTGTTCTCTTACTTACACATCACTCAAGGCCAGGGGGCAATTTCCACTCTCATGCTCAGTAAAAAGGCCTCACCACTCCTGCTTCAGACTTGCCTAAAGGCTTCTTGGTGAAGAAGCTTAAACAGTCCCAGTGTCCTACTGAGTGCGGGATTAGGACGATGACAGAATGCAAGCCGCCCACTGGTGTTGTACGTCTTGTCGGAGCAGAGGCTGGCACGGTGCTCCACCAGAGGTTCTCCTCCCCCAGCCAACCCCGATCAAGTCTTCCAAAACCAACTTTCTTTGTGTTTCTGAGATGCCATGGTACCAAACAGGTATAGGCACGGACCAAGGCTGTGGCGGACATTTTCCAAAGTACAGACCTTAGAGAAGGACACCAAGGTACATTTCAAATGAATTAGGGATTTGGGGGGTGGGGAGTGGGGGGGGGGGTTCTCTTAACTTCCTGTTTAAAAGCCATAACAGGAAGTAAGAAGTGAGAAAATTCCCCTGTCACCAGAACATTTGTTTCCTGTTGATGATGTCCCCTCTATTTCTGTTCATGGGAAAGGGTACATTTTCCATGCAGGGTCACAGACACACAAAAAAAAAATCTGATGGGCATTTTAACACTACCTCACTCCATTCAAAATAAAAAAATATATATATATTTTTATTAATTATACATGCAGGGCTCCTGCATAGCAGTGCTGCACAGGGATTGTACCCTATTGTTCCTAGGGCAGGTCAGCCTGGCAAGGGTTACTAATTGAAAGCTAGAGATTTTTTTTTTTGTCAGCAGTTGTTGGCCAGAGAGACATAACGGAAGTAAAATAGAGCCCACTAATACAGTTAGAATCTATTAGAATCTACAAATCTCCAGGTGCAATACAATGAATATGTGATGCAGCAAGCAGGTTAAAAGTAAAAGCTACACCAAAAATACATTTAAAACAGAACCCCTGCCAAAAATAACAAGATAAAAATGAAGGACCCGTTTAGAGATGAAATAACAAAACCAGCTTTTGCTGCAATATTCACCTTCAATCCATAGAATTCCCATCGCAATACTTTTTTTCTGCCACTAGATGTCCTCCATTTGATAACTAGTATAATTCTACCTATTTCCCCTGTCCCCAGGTTATCATGGACCCCCTCCAGCCTGTGAATAGACGAATACACATTGAAAGTAGAAGCAGCTCTGTCTCACATCCTCCTCTTATCAGCACATGAATTGATTGGCTCTATGTGCTGCATCTTCCTCCAGCCCTGCTGTACAGGGACTGCAAGAGACTGATACCAGCTCACATTTAGGTATTTACACTATTTGTATCAGGGTTTGATTTAAATCAAGTCGATTTCAATTACAATTTAAAACACGATTTAAATCCCTAGTAAAAAGGCTTGATTTAAGTCAACTCGATCTCTGTCCCGCAGAGGCTCCTCCTCTGACCCCCTGTTGACTCACCGGCAGTCCTGTTCACTTTAATGGGACGGCTGGTGATGTGGCAGTGACACAGCAAGTTGAGGGACCAGTGACACAGCAAGTTGAGGGACGTGGTGGCAGCAGGTGGGTGGATGCTCACTAAAAGGCGCTGCCCTGATGGATCTGCAATTAGAGGTGCTCTTTAAATGTAAGAAATTATTCTTGCTGATAGATTCTTTAATATTTGCAAACAAAATGAAGGTTTTGTATTTACAATAATAAGCCGTCAGGTTAGTAAAGCAGCGATATCAGAACCGATTCAATCATACAGTTTGTAGTGTACATAGATTTGCAAAATAGTGGGATAAAGGAATATTCCTGAACTTTTTTTATCTTATGGTTACTGTGAAATAGTGTGAATACATCAATGTAAAGAGATGATTCGCACACCGTTAGTTGCTCTTAAAAAAATCTTCATCTTTATTCAGGAACCACAGAACACAACTGCTGATAAGATCAGTTGACGCGTTTCAGCCTATAAGGCCTCAGTTATAACTAAATGCATCAATGCAGTGCATGTTATCTCAGCTTGCAGAGCTCGGATTCAACAAATGAGTTTACCAAAAATGTAAATATTGCAGAATAGGCAGGTTCATGCTACATAACTAAGCTCCATTTCATGCTGAATAAACTAAATTATTAATGTATCTTAAATAGAAAACTATCTTTAGATAGATTTTTACTCCAAAAGCATTTTATAAAAATACATTTGATAAAAATAAAAAAAAATCAGATTTAAATAAAAAAATCAAAATTTTTTTTTTAAATAATTTATTTTTATCCACCCTGACTTGTATTTAAAAAGTAAGTTTAATGATAATTTAATGATTAAAGATCTGCATTCATTTGCGCCTTTTATAGAGTTCAGCTTTATTATAAATGTTAGATCGGTAGCTACAATTAAAATAAAAATAAAATAAAATATAATAAATACATAAATAAATAAGTAAATCAATAAAATAAAATATGGTATGAACTTGTGAAATCCTACATTTTTTCCTTATACTTTTCTGATTTGTGACTAGGTATAGTAAATGAACATATGACTAAAAAATTTACTCTTTCAAATTGTCTGCATAGTTTTCTTCTAGGGGTCTACTTTTAAATCAAAGTGGAAATCCCCTTTAAATATACGAGGAAATAAAAGTTTGCATGACCAGAGATCCTATGATCCATTTGTATTGAATATTTGATATGGACATAAATTACCGGCAGGAATGCAGGACGGAGTCGTCTCGAAATCTTTAGTACCTTATTACAGCGAAAACTAGTTTTGTGTTGTAACTGGCTGGAGGCAAATCTCCTCTGCTCAATAAAAATATTGCCAGGTTATCAAGATCAGCAACCACACACATCAAGTCAGTGACATAAGACTCTGGATTACAGGAATTTATAGGTCTTTATATGGCTGTTCCGAGAGACAAAAATACTGATGTGTCTCACCAGATTTGTTGTTTTATGGAAGGGGACAAAATAGCAATATCATGATAAAGGAAACTAGTTTTCAAACTAACGGGGCTATGCAACGTTGTATTACAAATAGCAATAATAATGTGGTAAAAGGATACAAGTTTTGCAACCTGTATCAGGTTGAGATGAGCAAATTGTTTTTGACACAGCAACCTTCTGGGCCAATCCATTAGGCTGGGTCACAGATCTGCCTTTCTAACCCTATACAAGGCCACTTCTATGGGAACGCCCACTGGGAGGGACGAAACGCGTTGGCATGGATTCCAGCCTTTACAGAATAACGTCACTTCCGGGGTATTGGAACGCAAGCAAAAGTGGGGTGGAACGCATGCCGATGTGTTCTTATTATTATGGCGCTACCGAATACCAGGAGCTGATTTATCTTTATGGGATGTACTTCTCTGAAATGTTGTAAGTGCAATTATGTTATTCATATATATTAACCACATGCGGCAGGGCGGCTCAGCTGCGTCCAGTCACATGGTACTACGTGACTGAGTGTATGTGGTTTTAGAGGCGCACGTCCGTGCTCATGCTGTGTTTAGACACAGCAGGAGGCGGGCCACGGGAGGAGCTGTGGCGATTGCCGCTGCCCTCCCACGATCGTCGGAGAAACCGAGAGAAGACCCGCCTGCTTATGTAAACAAAGCAGGCGGATCTTCTGTCAGATAGGCAAGGAGAGATATGCAGTTTCAGCTAAGCTCTGTGTCTGTCACAGAACCCCCCCCCCTCCCCCCACACAGTGAGTAAGCACATTAGGCATACATTTAACCTCTTTGATCACCCCCAGTATTAACCCCTTCCCTGCCAGTGTAATTTATACAGTAACAGTGCATATTATTTAGCACTGATTACTGTATTAGTTGTCACTGGTCCCCAAAAAGAGTAAAAAATTACAGTTAGGGGTCCGATCTGTCCGCCGCAATGTCGCAGTCCCGCTAAAAATCGCTGATCGACGCCATTACTAATAAAAAATAAAAGGTCGAAAAATCTATCCAGTAGTTTGTAAATGCTATAACTTTTGCCAATTAAAATACGCTTTTCGGGATTTTTTTTTTAACAAAAATATGTAGCAGAAATCAAATTGGCCTAAACTGATAAAAAAAAATAAATTTTTAAGATTTTTTTATTGGGAATAATTTATAGCAGAAAGTAAAAAATATGATGTTTTTTTTCAAACTTGTCGCTCTTTTTTTGTTTATAGTGCAAAATCTAAAAACCACAGAGGTGATCAAACATCACCAAAAAAAAGTTCTATTTGTGGGGAAAAAAGGGACACCAATTGTATTTGGGTACAGCTTCGCATGACCGCACACTTTTCCGTTAAAGTAACGCAGTGCCGTATCGCAAAAAATGGCCTGGTCTTTAAGGGGGTAAAACCTTCTGGGGCTGAATTGGTAAAGCTCAAACATATTACACTATTGGGCTATTCTTTGTCTTCCATTTTGAGCATTGGTCACTAGGAGGTATCCAAGAACCTGCACCCACCAGATTTACCAACCAAAGCCTGATAGACCCTTGTGCAATATTGCCCAGAGGTCCACATTGTCTGGTAAGTGTATTCACTTTGGGGGGGCGTGAAACAAATTCACCTTGCACAAAAGTCACATGGATATTTTGGAATAAGAAGCACTTTTCATGAATTTTCACTGGACACTTGCTTGTTTATGCATTTTTTTTTATACATTCTAAA
Source organism: Pelophylax lessonae (assembly GCF_965119305.1). Taxonomy (NCBI): domain Eukaryota; kingdom Metazoa; phylum Chordata; class Amphibia; order Anura; family Ranidae; genus Pelophylax; species Pelophylax lessonae. Next base: position 92,350,692 of record NC_138770.1, read on the forward strand.
ACATATTTTTTTGCGATTAATTTTCACTGACTTTCACTGGACACTTGCTTTTATATATGGGATCTTTCCTAATATATGTTTTTTTTTTTTGATTTAATTTTTATTTTGGATTTTATGGAAACATGGATTTCACTTACTAGTTTTATTCAACATTTCTATGTTTTATGTCCATATATTTAATTTGTATTTGCCATATGTAGTAGCATCTGTCACACTTTAGGGGTTTTGAACTGTTTCTTGCACTGTGGTTTTGTTATATAATTGTTTTGAAGCCCACTTCTGCATTTCTAGCTCTCCATTAGTGATGGGCTGTACCAAAACATCTCCAACAGGGAAAAAGTTCTAGTGAACATGCAAACTCGATTAAAGTCTATGGGACATAAACATGAAGAATCGAAAGTTCTCATTTTAAAGGCTTATATGCAAGATATTGCCCCAAAAAAAAAATGTATGGGGACCCAGGTACTGCCCTGGGGGACATGCATCAATGCAAAAATATTTCTTTAAAACAATCGTTTTTAAAGGAACAGTCATTTTAATGATGAGAGAGACAATAAAAATGAAAAATTCCCTTAACTATCGTGCCTGGGGGGTCCCCTTAATGTGCCTGTAAAGTAGTACATCTGTACGATGTATGGAGTCTGCTGCAGCAATACTGACATTTCTAAAGGAAAAATGTCATTTAAACTTGCTCTCTGCAATACAGAGATAAAAACATGAAAAAACGGCGTAGGTCCCCCACCCCACGTCAACATTTAGAAATAAAAAATGGCGTGGGCCCCCCCCCCAAAAAAAAAATCCATGCCAGACCCTTATCCAAGCATGCAGCCTGTAAGGCCAGGAGGGTAACCATACCAGGCCGCTTGCCCTCAATATGGGGAGGGTGCTTTGGGGTGCCCCCCAAAGCACAGGGCCTCTTCCCGACAACCCTGGGCGGTGGTTGTGGGGGTCTATAGGTGAGGGGCTTATGGCCCTGGATAGGCTTCACATTCCAGGGAGGGGGGGGCGATTGGAATAAAACTCTCTTACAAAGAGAAATGAGGTGGATTAGTCGCCTGAAAGCGACTACGCCGCCAGGCCTCAATGAAACAGAGAGTTTTAAACCGTTCCTTGATAGCTTTGTATCCGGAAAAACAGACTAATAACAAAAAACACCTTGACATTATCCCCATCTCTCTCCCGGTGTAGAGACATAAAATACTGACATCTGATATCCATACAATCCCCAGCCTTGTATATATATATATACCCCCCATGACCACTTTTTCCCTCAAAACACCCTATCCCATTCTCCTTGTCCAAAAAAATACACGTACCAGATCTGTTATTTTAAGAATTGAAAAGTGTAAACAGCATATATATGCATTATTTTTGCTTAGCATTACTAATATTATAATTCTTTCTTTGATATAATATAAATCTCATTGCATGTAATGCAGACTCTAACTGTGGACTTGCCCCCCTGCTTAACCTAATTACAACCCCCGGCACGGAAAGCCCCGCCCCCGGCGGGGCAACGTTCGGGGCAAAAACCAGCTGCCGCTTTTTCAGCCGAGAGGCTTGTCGGCTCCAACAACAGCCTACGGCATCCGGATTGCCCCTCTCTTTCCGTGTCGGCGGCGTCCTTTGTTGCCAGGTAACGGATATACTTCCTCGTCACTGACCGCGCAGCAGCCCAGGCGCATGCGCGGTACATACAAGCGAAGCACTTCCGCCCTGACAGATAGGACCGCGCGGCGCCGTAGTGCGCATGCGCGGCCTATATTTAAGGCGCCGGGGATCCCATAGTGTGCCATTCATCTCCAAGCTCTTGGAGTGAAAGCACCACCTGGAGGACGGCGGAACCCTTTACACATCTTTGGATAGAACACCCTCTACTGGAGACAGGTACAACCTACAGCCTTTAAACCTCCCTACATAGCCCTGTAAACACAGGAAACCTTTCCTCTGCTGCAACAATGATGTATCTTTCCACAGGAGAGATCATCTAACAACAAGGAAGGTCACCCTGCTACAGACTCAGGCTCTATAGCCATAACAAGTATACCCTTCTGCAGCATATACAAAAAGGTGATTTTCTTGGTATTAGCCTACACTGAAATTCTGGCACAAAATCCCATAGGTTGTTACAATGACATTTGGTCCCATTCTAGATAAAAGAACGAGACAACCCACCACTTTGAAGCACCGCAGGTGCTTCTTTCTGCAGAGAGACCACTATAAACAAGACGCCCATCAGGTATTATATTATCTGAGTATTAGCTGCAAATAACTTGCCCACATTTGGATCATATATTTTTTCTAAATCCAAATATCTACATAAAAAATACTTTTAGCCTGTGAGTAAACTTTGTAAACTTAAAGTGCTGCATACCTATGTACACTATATACTATTCACAATTTGGTGGTCTTTCAGAACCCAATCGCTACCGCCATTCCTCACCTTCGGGATCCTGTGGTTGCTTTGGGACATAAGAGGGGGCTCCTCCAAAACAGATCCAGTACTGCACAAAAAACTCAATGTAAGCTAAATACTGTAAACTACACAACAAAATTGCTCAAACTTTCTAATATGACACTAATAAAGACTAAATATCTTTACATAGATACGGTGAAAATCCTTGAAAAAGGCTCAGCCGAAACGCGTTGGATTGAAACGCATCCTGCAACATCCAACATCTATGGATGACAGGAATTTGCGATTCTAAAAAAGTCACCTATTATCACAGTGTCACAATCTTTTCTTTCGTGCACCATCACGGATGGGCCTTTCACCCATCGAGCACTTTACAATTCATGTTCTGTACATGTAAAATTATTTTATGAGTAAACTTTGTTTTTATGATAAAACGTTTAAACTTTTCAATACTTTTCCTTTCGAATATTTCGCCTAAAAGTCCCACCCTCTGGCCTGAGGAACCAAAAATCACACTTGTACTAATCAGGGATGTTGGCACCAATACAAAACTCAAATCTACTTTAAATTTCGGTTTTCTAGAACTCAACACAAACTATATGTCTATAGGTGAGGGGCTTATCAGAATCTGGAAGCCCCCTTTAACAAGTGGGCCCCTAGATCCCGCCCCCCCCTACATAAATGGGTATCGGTTACATCGTACCCCTACCCATTTACCAAAAATTTGTAGAAAAGGAAAAAACCACAGAACACAGTTTTTGACAAATCCTTTATTAAAAAGAAAAAAAAAATAGTTTCCCTCAATGTTAATCCATTGTCAATCACAACGCCCGCCGACCCGAAAAAACGCTTTGCCTTTTCTAAAGCGTCTCGTCGTATGCCGTTCTTCATCTTTGATGGCTCTTTTATAGGCAATGGGCGGAGCCACCCGGTGGCACCGCCCCCTTCTGAGGTCACACAGTTGTGTTAGTCTAACTTGGACCAATGTAATTATGTGTGTGCCATACTTGTGGGATTCCTCTCAAATAACTGTATTGATATTGTTATTAAAGTGATTGCTTCAAGCTTCCGGGTCCCGAGCTGCCTTGTTGCAGGAGGATGCTCACTTGGAATGGGCGCCACTCACTGAACACTTTGCACCTTCTCAATAAATGTGAAACGCTCTTTGATTGGACGAGGTGGGGCAGTGAAGTCACAATCTCCACCTCGTTTAATTAAGGAAAATTTTGTATTCATTGAGAAAATGGAAGGTTCTCTCTGAATGACACGTGTGCTGACCCCAGAGTTCTGTAAGGATATCAAGTAAGTTCTGTTGGCAGGGGACCCTAAAGCAAGTGGCAATCAATGTAGAAGCTGTGCCTGCTTCCAGGAGTACTGGCCAGGTATGGCACATACCTACTTACATTGGTCCAAGCTGGACCAATGTAACTATGAAAAAAATGCCATAGCAGCCATTCAGCTTTAATGTTCCTAATGTGCCTGTTAAGTGTTTGCCTCATGCACATTTTTGAGCTGCTGTCCAAAATAAATCAATTTGGGTCGGCAACCCTGATGGACACCTGGAACTCCATATGTGCACTTGTATTTATATAACTTGAGTTATAATGGCAGATTTCTAACTCAGCTTAAAGGCCCGTACACACGTACCGATCGTCGTCATACAAACGTCGGCGGACGAAAGATCTGCCGATTGTACGCGTGTTAGTATGGTGCCTCCGACAGCTGTCTGCGCACAATCCGCGGACAAAAGTCTTTCTTGCAAACATGAAAATTTTTGTCTGCGGACACCAGAACGGACGATTGTTCGTCTGTCAGTACAGAATTCGGCCGACAGACCGCAGATTTGCAAGACTGGGCATGCTCAGAAAATTAAAAACACAGGGAAAGTTAACCATTACATGACATCACTTCTGCAGTCAGCTGAAGTCTGCAGACAAAATTCTTGTGCTGTCCTTGTGCTGTCTTTGCACTTTTCAACAGACACCGACATCCCGGGGAGAAAAGACGAACATTTGTATGCCGACGATCGGTACGTGTGTACGGGGCTTAACAGTCCAGCAGGTTGATGTGCCACAAACAACTTGCTCATCCCAAACTGATATAGGCTGCACCAGAATGGCCACCCCACAATTGAAGATACAATGCCAAACAAGGCATGGCAAGTCAGTAAAGGAAAGATTGACTGCAGAAGGACCACAGGCAATGTTGGTCATTAAAAACAAAAAGAAAACAGAGGGCACACCAGCCTAGTGCATTACTTTTGCAACAATTTATTATAAAAAAATAAATTCTGTATATCATACTCACAAATGAGATGACTTGTTCAAGCGTGATCAAAAAATATATATACAGTATATGTATACATATCTATCTATCTATCTATCTATCTATCTATCTATCTATCTATCTATCTATCTATCTATCTATCTATCTATCTATCTATCTATCTATCTATCTATCTATCTATCTATCTATCTATATATATATATATATATATATATGTATATATATATATATATATATATCTATATATATACATATATATATCTATATATATATATATATATATATATATATATATATATATATATATATATAGATATATATATATATAGATATATATAGATATATATATATACACATATAAATATAATTACATTATATATATATATATATATATATATATATATATATATATATATATATATATATATATATATATATATATATAAAGTCCACCAAATGTCCATTCAGCATGATCTACTGGTTAGAAACAGTTGTGGGATGTAATCTCCAAATGAAGTTGACGTGTTTCGAGGGTGACCACTCTTCTTCAGAGCTGGATTTGGACATTTGGTGGATATATATATATATATATATATATATATTTTTTTTTTTTTTTTTTGATCATGCTTGAACAAGTCATCTCATTTGGGAGAATGATGTACAGAATAATTTTTTTTTATAATAAATTTTTGCAAAGGTAATGCGCTAGGCTGGTGCGCCCTCTGTATTCTTTTAGTTTTAATTTTTTCGTTTTCATTTTTAGAGCCTATTTGGGTTTCCCTGACCTGTTTGGAGTGACAGCACAGCTGAAATAGCGGCTGAAATAGCGGCTAAACGAGTGGAGTCATTCTTCTATAGATCGAGCCGCATAGCAACTTTCAAGCGCAGGAACATTTATTTCTTCAATGTTGGTCATTAGTCCTTTTCCTCCCACCTTGTTTTTTTAGACACAAGTCCCAGAGTGCAGCTTCTAAGGGTCCTTCACACGGCCGCTCCGCTGCTTTCCGTGTGTCCGCAAATCATCCTATTTTTTTGCGGATGATTTGCGGACATCAATGTAAGTGAATGGCACTGCGGGTGTCAGCGGAATACCATCCGCTGACACCCGATTTTCCTCCTGTCAGTTCTGTTCCGTTTTTATGAACGGAACAGAACCCTATTTTTCCTTCCGTGTAAAAAACGGAAATGAAGGAAAATCGGATGTCAGCGGTGTCATCCGCTGACATCCGCAGTGCCATAGACATACATTATGTCCGCATATCATCCGCAAACGGATGGGATGATATGCGGGCACACGGAGCGGATGACAGAAATGTCATCCGCTCCATGGAAAAAAAAAAAAAAAAGTCCCGCAGCGGACCTTTCACACGGAGCGGCCGTGTGAAAGGAGCCTTAGGCCTGTGTGTACAGACATTTGTGAAAAGCAACTCAAAGCATCATATAAAAACAACTCAAATTCTCAGCAACTCAGAAGCAATTCCAAATCAGAGCTAGTCAAAAGCAAATCAAAGCTAGACATAAACTATCCATTTTTCCACTGAAAGCATGCTGCATTTCACATTCTTCTTAAACTGAAACTCATGTACATGAACCTCCAGACCAGTGGTGGTCAACATAGTAAAGATTAGGGATGATCGAACTTTTGAAAAGTTCGGTTCGGCCAGAACATCCGAACTTCCCGAAAGTTCGGCCCGGATTTCAGAACCCCATTGAAATCAATGGGACCCGAACTTCGGTAATCAAAAAACACAATTTTTAAGCCCTAAAACCCAATAAATGCCCCTAAAAAGTGCCTAGGGTTCTGGGTCATGCCCCATTAACTATTAATCACACAAAAAAAAAGTTCTTAAAAATTGTCATTTTTGATAAAAAAGCCAATTATTTGGATTTAGTATCTGGGGGTCTAAAAGGTGTACCTGTGAAGTTTCAGCTCTGTAGCATGTCCAGAAACATAAAAAAAAAGATTGTTTGTATTAGAACACTTTCAGCACAGGATGTTGGCTTCTCGCTTTTCACAGCACCTTGCCGGTTTAATAGCAGGCATTTTTTTGGGTTCTTTGGAGTCAGAAAAAACATCTGAACTTGTGTATAGTGGTGCTGTGCACAAGTTCAGATGTCTTGCCTGCCTCCAAAAAAACCCCAAAAAATGCCTGCAACAACACACCTGGGCGTTTTTTTTTTTTTTTTTTGACGCTAGTGTTTTTTTTGGGCATTTTTTGAGTTCTTTTGAGGCAGGCAAAACATCTGAACTTGTGTATAGTGATGTATATACACACATACTTATATGTATATACACACCTAGCCATATATAGGTGTGATAGTAGCAGAAATATATTAGTGTAAATGATTTCATTAGGGCAAGCATATATTTCTGCTACTATCACACCTATATATGTCTAGGTGTATATATACAGACATGGTTGTGCATATATACCCCCTATACACATGTTCAGATGTCATGTCTGACATCAAACATGTCCTCAAAAAAGCACTGGCAGTGGCAACCCCAGCAGCATAAAAAATGCTGGCTGGTGAGAAGCCATATTCCAGTTCCGAAGCAACTCAGAGAAATGATCATGATCACCCTGCTATAGAAGGGTTTTGTCACCCTTCCATAGCAGTCACTATCAGTTAACCCTACACTACACTACGGTCCCCTTACACTTAACACTTTCCCTACAGAAACTGAATAAATTAAAGCTAACTAAAGTGTAAAAGAGCACTCTAACTACACTAGATATCCATTTCCTCACACTAATAAATGCTAAATGACACTTTGTAACACTTTGTAACAGAAGTAAGAGAACAGCATTCCACTCTCTTCCATGTCCCGTATAAGAATGCTAGGAATTTGGCGGGGGCTATCTTATATACTGGGGGGCGTATTCACTAATGATTGGACTATGGACCCCCTAGTCACTCCAATCACATTCCTAGCATTCTCCTGCCCCCTCAATTGGCTTTTGCTAATGGTTCTGGTCCAATCACAGGCTTTTAAAGCCCATTTCCTGTCCCATTGCATTTTGGTCGGTTCTGGTTGCCGAATTCCGAACTTTTTGGGCAAAAAGTTCTAAATTCGGCCGAACCTCGAACACCCAATGTTCGGGCCGAACCGATGGTCGACCCGAACCATTCGATCATCCCTAGTAAAGATAGGTTGCCTCAAGTGAACCCCACTGGGAAGGTTGCAAAGGGAAGCACAAAAACTCAGTTTTTGTATATTTTCTATTATTAGTACATTACATTGCAAGGCATCCAGGAAAAAAATAATCTGTAGAACACCGTATTGTAACATTCAGACAAGTTCATTTCAGGTTTACAAAAATAAGCATAATAATAATGTTTACTAGGGATGAGTAATCAGTCAGCAATAGAACACAATAACAGTCAGAAATCTAACCCTAACCTAGGGTTACCAACTCATCCCTTTAAACCAGGACACACATTATTTACACAGGTTCTGGGGCTGATTAAGGTGGTCATTAACCACTTAAGCCCCGGAAGATTTTACCCCCTTCCTGACCAGGGGGTATTTTGCGATTCGGCACTGCGTGACTTTAACGGACAATTGCGCAGTTGTGCGATGCTGTACCTAAACGAATTTGGCGTCCTTTTTTTCCCCACAAACAGAGCTTTCTTTTTGTGGTATTTGATCACCTGTGCGATTTTTTGATCATGCGCTATAAACAAAAAAAGTGTGTAAATTTTGCAAAAAATAATATTTTTCACATTTTTTTATATGAAATTCCCCCAAAAAAATGTAAAAATCAAAATTTTTTAACATTTTCGGCCAATTTGTTTTATGCTACATATGTTTGGTAAAAAAAATTGCAAAAAGCGTATTTTGATTGGTTTTCGCAAAAGTTATCGCGTTTACTAACTAAGATTTTTGTCATTTTTGTTGTTTTTTCTTTAACGCGTAATGACGGCGATCTGCGATTTTTGCGGCGGACAGATCGGACCCTTGACTGAAATTTTGACACTTTTGGGGTTACCAGTGACATTTCTACAGTAATCAGTGCTATACATATGCACTGTTACTGTAAAATTACACTGGCAGTGAAGGGGTTAACTTTATTTGAGAGAGAGGGGCTGTGTGTGTCCCTAGGGGCGTGATTCTAACTGTGATTGGATGTAGCTTGAGCTGTAGGAACAGTGATCAACGGTCCTACATAGTAGAACCGTATGATCATTGTTTCTACACAGGGGAGAATGACAGGCGGCTTGTTTACATCAGCCGCCTGCCTTTCTCCCTCTCCACCGACGATCGCCGAGTGACCGGCGTACATCGGGTCCGGCGGTCACACGCGCGGGGGGGTCGGTGACCGCGCGAGAGCGCGCCTCCGGCGGCGCGCGGGAGCTCCCCAGAGCCTCACAGGCTAGTGACGTACCGATACGTCACTCTGTCTGTGAGGGGCTGACCGCCGCAGTATATGTACTTGCGGCGGTCGGCAAGTGGTTAAACTCACTTGGTGCCTTATGTGCATTATATCAGCCTCGGAACCTGTGTAATTTAACTGGTTTAAAGGGATGAGGTGGCAACTCTACCCTAACCCCTTCCATCACCTTAACACTATCTAACAAATCTAATCCTAATTACTGCAGTGGGAGAGATACAAAGAATGGTCACTTCCTCCACCTATAACTGGTCTTAACAGCAAGGAGCACTGGAAGGGCAAATGCATGTCAAAAAAATCCAAGGGGTTTTCGGTCACAACTTACTAACCACCCTGCGAACTTCCGAATTGACCTGTCTAACAGTATGCGTTAAAAACAGGGGTTTAGTTGCACACATTTGCAAATACATGCGTAAGCTGCAGGCCCCGGCAAGGCACCCTGTAATCTGCAGTCCCTAACTCTACCTTTGAAGAGTCTCCACAGTGAGAGCACATGTATTCTGATTCTAATTTACCTCTGCTCTAGGCCTTTAAACAGTAAAAGGGGATGTTACCCAATTCCCTCTGTAAACACAATATAGAAGCATTGTGCTTATAGCACTCTGCTACTAAATGCGGTGGAGCAGGAACAGAGGCCTAGGAGTTGATCAATTCTGAGGTCTGGAGATTGATTTGAGGTCTGAAGCACAGCAGGCTGCACACTATGCCCTGGTTGGAAACATGCAGTCTGCAGGCCATATGTTGGGCACCAGGGCTTTAGACTGTCTATACTCATTGTACATTTGATATTTCTATTGTTTTAGACAATATTGCTGGGTTATAAAAATAAAAAGATGGGAAATTCAATTCACTAAGGGTTCTGTGGAGAACACCCTAATATTTGCATTGCTGACATTGCAAACTTGTGAAAAGTAATCTAAGGTGCCATTGCTTTCCCCGTCAATAATCAGTGATTTGATTTTTAAACCCTTTGGGGCTTATGGAAGTAAAACATGTCCTCTTTTAACATCAGTATTATCATTTATTATTAGGAGTAATAGGCAATTATAGTAGTTCCTTACAGAGGTGTAACTTCTGGGCCCCGGTGCAAGAAACCATGAGGGCCCCCCCGACCCCTGGCCGGGGCCCTTCCCTTCAAGCCTCGGGCTCTTCCCACTGATCCTGGGGCCCTTTACTCTCATTGCGGGGCCCTTTATTATGGTCCGGTCTTTAACAATTTCTGCAGTGGGCCCCCTTCCTGCCATCTTTGAGCCTCCCCACGGTGGTGGAATGCCAGGGCCTGGTTGCAAGTGTGACCTTTGCGATCCTGGAAGTTCACCCATTGGTGTCAGTAGTTTTTATTTTTTGGTATTTTAATTGTATTATTTTTTTATCATTTTATTTTATTTTTTTCCAATGTCAACTATGACTCTGTCCATTCAGAAAAAGAAGGAGTTGGTAAATTACATATTTACCGAGACCTTCCTGGTTCTCTATTGTGACACACCCCTGCAGCAGCCAACAGGAGAAGGGAGGCAGCACAGTGGAGGGGGGGGGGAGCACATAGGGGCCCAGAGACAGCAGAACACAAGTGAACTGGATAGGAGGAGCAGCAGGGGCAGCATACGTACAGAGGAACCAGCTACAGGAGGAAAAAGGAGGATAGTGATTTCTCTACATGCGGCTCCCACCGCCCCTCCTATCCAGGTGTACAGACGATCCTCACAGGCCCCCTGGAGCATGGGGCCCAGTTGCAATTGCAACCCTTGCAACCCCTGTAGTTACGCCCCTGGTTCCTTATTACAGCAGTTTTCTTCATATATAGTTAGTAAGGTTGAATAAAGACAAACAGAGGGCAACCTGTTGGTAGGCCCCGACACTCTGCTCGACCAGAAGTTCCCTCTTAACAGGTCCTTTGGACTCATTTACTTGAATGTATAAGGTTCAACAACAAATGAAAATTCCTCTTTCAAACCCCAAAGCTCAAATGTATCCAAAATAGCCTAAACTACTTTTCATAGGCTTTGAAAAAATAAATAGTCTGATGTGCTTGTCCTTTATCTTCCTTCCACTCCCCAGAGCAGCACGACATTGTAGTAGTGATTATCACAAGGACAGGAAGGCACAAATAGTAACAATAACCTGACAGAGGTTCTAACCTTTCCTAATTTTGCTGAAAAACAAGTGTTTGTTACATGTTGTGTTTCCAATACAGAGATTTACCATCACTTGTCTTTCCTTGTGGATATGAAAATTGCTGAGCCCATGTTGCTATAATGCTTACCAGCTGACCACACTATTTATATAGAACACAGTTGCTCTGTGTTTCCTATTACGTTACAAATAATTTCTTCTGACAGCACTAAAGAATGGTTTACACCTCATTCCAAACTTGGCAGAATGTTTTCTTACCCATGGAGCCTTAGGCCCTGTTCACACCTGAGCGTTTTTCAGCTCGTAAAACGCTCATCTCTGAAGACTCGAAACGCCCAACAAGCAAAATCCTATTCATTTCAATGGCCCCTGTTCACATATGGGTGTTTTGTCGCCTGAAGCTCAAAAAAGTGCACAAGAGTTTTTGTTAGCTGTCAATGCCTGCCTCCAAATACCTGCAAAAAACGTCTGAAAAACACATGAAAAAAAGTCTGAAAAAACGCCTGAAAACGAGACGCTCAGGTGAGAATGGAGCCTTCACAACAGAAAAACACAAGGTGGCAAACCTTTTGCAGACTCTACTGTCAACTCACAAAAATATTGTAACATATAAAGTGAAGGTTCGTGGCTGGAATGACCCTTTACTTTGTAAACATGAAGCTGTCAGAATTAGTGGGACCCCCTCTTTTTTTCTAGACATTATGCCCTGTTACCTGGCAGTCCTACCATGGCAAAAGTTGGGGTGTTATGATCGATACAAGTGGATATCTGAAGAGACAGGCATATGCTTTCAAGTCTTGGTGCCCTAAGGTCAGCGTAATGCTGTTGCTGGTTGTGTGGTTGGGTTGTTTGCATATTATGAGTGGTTGGAATGAATAGCATCAGACCCGGACTGGGACAAAAAATAAGCCCGGGTATTTTAGATTGAGCAGCCCAGATCCCCTGTAGAAGTCCGCAGGAGGGGGGAACCCAGCAGCGCTGCGGGGGAGGAGAACAGGTGGGAGAGAGCACACAGGGGCTCAGAGAGAGGTCTGGGGCCTGGGGGCAACAGAAAGAAGATGGATAGGAGCAGAGATGTAACTAGAACCTTCAGGGCCCTGGTGCAAGAAACCATAATGATCTCCCCTGACCTCTGGTCCTGGGGTCCTTCCCACTGCTCTTAGGACCCTTTATTCCTATTGCAGGTTCCTTCATTAAGGATCAGATGCATACTTGCCAACTGTCCCTTTTTTCCTGGGACAGTCCCTGCAAATAGGAGCCTGTCCCAGGTAATTTATATTGTCCCTGGAAGCGTCCGTTAATTGGGCTGCCCATAAATGTTACGCAGAAGTAGTGCAGCTGAATAGGAGACTTATTCCAACTCTGTTACTGTGGCCTTAAATTTGAAATTCCTTTTTTAATTTCCTGTAATTCTCTCTATATTGAGTAGACTCTATAATCGGATAAATAGACGAGATTATTTATGCAGAGTGGGCGGAAGTGGGTGTGGTAATTGATAGCTGTGCTGCAAAGTGTCCCTGGAAATTTTTTTTAAATGTTGGCAACTATGCAGATGCGGGACCCTTTTACATGTTCTGCAGCAGTTCCCCCCACGGTGATGGAATGTCGAGGCCCAGTCACAAGTGTGACCTTTGCAACCCTGGTAGTTCCGCCAATGGGTGCTAGCAATATTTTTGGGGGTTTTCTAGCACCCACCAGAGCAGTATACAGTATGGGGGGGGGGGGGGCAGTGAGCAGTATACGGGGAGAAACAGTGGGCAGAATACAGTGTGGAGGGGGAACAGTAAACAGTATACAGAGGTACTAGCAATATTTTTGGGGATTCTGTAGCACCCCCCTGGTGCCACCCCTAGTGACAGGGAGGCTGCATGGGCCCCCTGCAGCATGTTCAGGGGATCACAATTTGCAACACCTGAAGCTATGCCAGTGAAACATTATACAGTGGGGGGAGCAGTGCAGTATACAGTATGGGGTGGAGGAATATTTGATGGGGGGGGGGGGAGCAGTGGACAGTCTACAGTGGGGGAAAGCAGTATACAGGTAGGCAGCAGTGGGCAGTATACAGTGTGGATGGGGAGCAGTGAACAGTATACAATGTGGGGGGGGGGCAGTGAGCAGTATACGGGGGGACAATGAGTTGTATATGGGGGGCAGTATACAGTGGGGACAGTGACCAGTATATAATGGGGAGACAGGGAGCAGTATATGTGGGAAGCGGGCAGTGGGGGGGAGCAGTATATAGTGGAGGGGAGCTGTGACCAGTATAGAATGGGGGGGAACAGTACATAGTGTGGGTGGGTGTAGTGAGCAGTATACAAGAGGGAGAACTATACGGGGGGAGGGGGTTGACAGTATAGAGTGAGGGGGACAGTGACTAGTATAGAATGGAGGGCAGAAAGCAGTATACGGGGGGAGAAATATATGGGGGAGGGGGTAGTGGGCAGTATACAGAGGGGCAGCAGTGGGCGGTATACAGTGTGTAGGGGGGGCAGTGGCCAGTTTAGAGTGGGGGGGAGCAGTGAGCAGTATACGGGGAGGGGGAGCAGCAGTGAGCAGTATACAGCATGGATGCGGGCAATGAGCAGTATACAGTGGGGGGGGAGCAGTGAGCAGTATACGAGGAGGGGGAGCAGCAGTGAGCAGTATACAGCATGGATGCGGGCAATTAGCAGTATACAGTGGGGGGGGGAGCAGTGAGCAGTATACAGGGGGGCAGCAGTGAGCAATCTACAGTGTGTAGGGGGGGCAGTGAACAGTATACAGTGGGAGGAAGCAGTATACAGTGGGGGTATACAGTGTAGGGGAGGGCAGTGGACAGTATACAGGGGGAGCAGTGTGTGCGGGAGGGGGACAGAGGGGAGTATACAATGGGGGGCAGTGAACAGTATATAGGGGAGCAGTATATGGGGAAGGGAGGTAGTGGGCAGTATACAGTGGGGGGGGGGCAGTGAGCAGTGTATAAGAGAGGAGCAATATTTGGGGGAGGGGGCAGTATACAGTATACAGTGGGGAGCAATATATAGGGGAGGGGGCAGTGGACAGTATATATTGGTGAACAGTATGTGTATAGGGGGAGGCAGTGACCAATATACAGTGGGGGGGAGCAGTATACAGTGTGGGGTGTATGCAGTGAGCAGTATATAAGAGGGAGAAGTATACAGGGGAGGGGGTGGGAGGTATACAGTGAGGGGGGCAGTAAACCGTATACAATTGGGGGGCAGTGGGCAGTATACAGTGTGGAGGGGGGGCAGTAGGCAGTATAGAGTGGGGGGGGAGTGAGCATTATACGGGGGGGTAGAAGTGAGCAGTATACAGCATGGAGGGGGGGGGGTCAGTGAGCAGTATACAGGGGGCAGTGAGCAATATACAGTGGGAGGGAGCAGTATACAGTGGGGGTATACAGTGGAGGGGGCAATGGTCAGTATACAATGGGAGGGCAGTGAACAGTATATAGGGGGAGCATTCTATGGGGGGAAGCAGTAACCAGTATACAGTGTGTGTGGGGGGGGGCAGTGACCACTATACAATGGGGAGCAGTATGTGGGGGGGAGCAATGACCAGTATACAGTGGGGGGGGGGCAGTACACAGTGTGAGAGGATGCAGTGATCATTATACAAGAGGGATAAGTATACGGGGGAGGAGGTGGGCAGCATACAGTGAGGGGGACAGTGATGAGTATACAATGGAGGGGCAGTGGGCAGTATACAGTGTGGAGGAGGGTAGTGGGCAGTATAGAGTGGGGGGGGGGGAGTGAGCAGTATACAGGGGGGGGGCAGCAGTGAGCAGTATACAGTGGGGGGGGGCAATGAGCAGTATACAGGGGGGGCAGTGAGCAGTATACAGTGGGGGGGGGGCAGTGAGCAGCATACAGGGGAGGGGCAGCAGTGAGCAGTATACAGTGGGGAGGGGGGCAGTGAGCAGTATACAGTGGGAGTATACAGTGGAGGGGGGCATTGACCAGTATACAATGGGGGGGCAGTGAATAGTATACAGGGGGGGGAGCAGTAGATGGGGGAGGGGGCAGTGGGCAGTATTCAATGGGGGGGGCAGTAAACAGTATACAGGGGGAGAAGTATATGGGAGGAGGCAGTGACCAGTATATAGTGGGGGGGGCAGTGACCATTATGCAATGGGGAGCAGTATATGGGGGGATGCAGTGACCAGTATACAGGGGGAGCAGTATATGGGGAGGGGGGCAGTGGGCAGTATACAGTGGGGGGGGGGGGCAGTGAGCAGTATACAGGAGAGAAGCAATATATGGGGAGGGGGCAGTGGACAGTAAACAGTGGGGAGAAGTATATGGGAGGAGGCAGTGACCAGTATATAGTGGGGGGGGGGGCAGTGACCATTTTGCAATGGGGAGCAGTATATGGGGGGATGCAGTGACCAGTATACAGGGGGAGCAGTATATGGGGAGGGGGGCAGTGGGCAGTATACAGTGGGGGGGCAGTATACAGTGGGGGGGCAGTGAGCAGTATACAGGAGAGAAGCAATATATGGGGAGGGGGCAGTGGACAGTATACAGTGGGGAGCAGTATATGGGAGGAGGCAGTGACCAGTATATAGTGGGGGGGGGGCAGTGACCATTATGCAATGGGGAGCAGTATATGGGGGGAGGCAGTGACCAGTATACAGGGGGAGCAGTATATGGGGAGGGGGGCAGTGGGCAGTATACAGTGGGGGGGGGGGCAGTGGGCAGTATACAGGAGAGGAGCAATATATGGGGAGGGAGCAGTGAACAGTATATAGTGGGAGCAGTATATGGGGGAGGGGGGCAGTGAACAGTATACAGGGGGAGCAGTATATGGGGAGGGGGCAGTGGGCAGTATACAGCGGAGAGGCAGTGACCATTATATAATGGGGAGCAGTATATGGGGGGATGCAGTGACCAGTATAAAGTGGAGAAGGGGGGGCAGTGACCATTGTACAATGGGGAGCAGTATATGGGGGGGGGGGGCAGTGACCAGTATACAGTGGGGGGGGGGGTGACAATTATATAATGGAGAGCAGTAAATGGGGGGAGGGAGTGACCAGTATACACGGAGCAGTATATGGGAGGGGGGGCAGTGGGCAGTATACAGTGTAGGGGGGTGACCTTTATACAATGGGGAGCAGTATATGGGGGGAAGGTCACCCCATCTTCCAAAAAATCTTAACTAGCAGTAGCTACCTAACCTCTGTTCTTCAGGGGGGAGCTGCACTGCTGAGAGAACGCTGTGATTGCTTCACAGTGCCTACAGCTATAGAGGACAGTTTTTGTTAAAGTAAAAATACTTTACTCCTTGTTAGAATACATAAATATTGAAACCTCCACAGTCTGGTCACAGGTTCCTTTTAATTGCAGCCTCTAAGTTTGCTCCACCTTTAGGAATCCTACGTTGTTAAGGTTATCTGCAGTAAACAAATTTCAACTGTTCTTTAACAGCTGGTGTGTCTCTACTCTGAGTCATAACCACCTGTGGTTGTAGGATGGGAGACAGGACACATTTTTCATTTTGCAAAGTAATGTAGGGACCGGCCAAAGACCTCTGTGTGGTTCATCTTTCAAGACCCCTTGAGTGTCGCACTATCTTTTGGATTATATCTACTACAGGGTTGGCCCTTTTTCTCTATGATATGTGTGCAGTGGTAACTACTGGTTTATATATACCTATAGAATCTCTTCAAACATCTAATTTGCTTTCTTGAAACATTTCTTTTTACCCTTTTTTCTTTGGGGGGGGGGGGGGGGGCAAAGTAAGATAAAGTAAACACTTAAAACTTCAGACACCCCTTGTATTGGTGGTGGCCATATGGTGAAAATGCTGGTGGGATTGTTTGCGCAGAATTATTCGACACTTGTGACACTGCCTTCACACTCTTTAGAAAGCCCATAAAAAGCGTGAAATAGATCAGACAAGGAGGAATGTAGCATAGTAATTTGTAAGTGTTCCATGCATGAATTTTCTCAAAAACCATCAAGCAGATTTGCACATTGAAATGTAAATCCCCGAATAAGCTCTATATATGTCTTCGGATTGCCTACATCTTTCAATAGGATTATTCACACTGTATTTTCTTGTTATTGGAACCTTAGTTAACCCATTTTTCATCTTTTTTCTTTCTTTTTTCTTTTTTTCTCTCTATAAATAAAGTCCCTTGGTACGTGTGGGATGACATTGTATATCAAGCCACCCCCAAAAGGGCGTTCTACCATGTGTCCCGGTAATGTAGTCTTCGCAATTATGTTCACTTTTTTATTTGTTTATGTATCCCAATCATTTTCTTTATTTTCTATTTTTTTTCTATGCCTGCCTCCCAGCTATATTGTTTTTGGTAGTATTTATTTATGATTTTTTTTAATTTTTATTACAGGTATCTTTATAGCATCGGAAATTTACACAGAGCTCTACATATATATTGTGCTTTTACATCAATTAATACAGGTTCTCTTCATTCAAAAAAGGATTGTATTAAAGTTTAATATACTGGTGCGGGTTGGCATTGCATTGACTTCAGTGGTGCCTAAAAAGAACATTATTTTACTATTATATTTGTGAAGCTGGAATATTAAAATCAAACTTCTTTTTTTCTGTATCAATTTAATTGTGCAGTTTGTTTGGTATATCGACATTTTGGTGATGTCAGTTCATGGAATTATTTACATTGTGGTTTTGGCATTTTTTTTTTTTTTTTATCGTACATTTTCTTTGGGATAATATAATTTTAATCTGGGTAATAATAATAATTAAGAAAAAAAAAAGATTATGTCTGGCCTTGATGTTCAAAGAAGCTAGATTTAGGTTGAGGCTTAAAGGTTTGGGGTTGTTAGAAGTTCTCTTGATAGTCCACCCCACCTCCAGAGATGTATAGTAACTAAGTAGAACTACTTCACTACTGTACTTAAGTACCGGAAGGCGGTATCTGTACTTTCCTAGAGTAGAATTTTTTTCTCCTACTTCCACTTTTACTTCACTACATTTTTTTCAATGATTTCAATACTTCTACTCCGATATATTTTTTTTTGTGCTGCATAGTTACTCGTTACAATTATAAAAATTACCACTGCCAGAACAGTAGATGGCAGGTTTCATGAAGCTCAAAACATGTGTATTATCAGCGCATACGAAAATAAAAGCTACTGTATGTATAAATAAACGCTGAATTTGAAATAATAAAAAACAATATGATGTTCAAACTTTTGACTTCTTTCTTTAATAACTACATAACACAGTACTTGTACTTTTACTTTCAGTACTTGAGTAGCAATTTTTTTTTCAAAACTACTGGTACTTTTACTTTCAGTACTTGAGTAGCAAAATTTTTAAAAAAACTACTTGCAATACTTAAGTACAAAAAATGTTGAATACTTTAGTACTTCTACTCAAGTCACTTTTTGATCGAGCACTTCCACTTCTACTCAAGTCACTTTTTGATCAAGCACTTCGAGTACTTTATACAACTCTGCCCACCTCCCACCAATACCTACTTTCCCCATGCTTCTCCAATGCTGTGCTTACACAGGGTTTTTTACTTGGGGCTCCAACAAGCAAGCAGGCTGCATGGGACTTTCCCATGTGACAGTAGTTGAGCTTGGTGATTACCCACTCGTATATTGATACGTCAAGAGCTGAGAAGTGAATGGAGGAAGGAAGGTTATCTGCTCACAAGCTATTTTACAGGACTGGAAGAAAAACAGAGTACTAACTGGTACTAAGTATGAGCAGAAGGGGGTATCTTATTAAGAAAACTTTGCCCATTCAGGGTCACTTTAGATTTAAGTGTTAAGTTCAGGTTTGGGGCTTTGAGGTTAAGGATCAGTAACTTACGATTACATTTTCAAGTCAAATTAATTAGCATTCTCAGGTATGATAAATGGACTATGAAACATAACATGCATTAAAAATGTCAGTACCGAGGCTTGAGTAATTATAACTGCATGAGCCATAATTCTCAGTACACCTGCCCACTGTGCCCAGTTCACTCCAACCCAAGGCTTACAAGAAAGCAGTGGCTAGCTTCAACAGTAAACCCAGTTTGCTCAGTAAGCTGGTAAAGTGGTCCAAAAAGCCACTTACTAGTCACTCCAATGATTCAAAGTCCTCCACTGGGTCCTTCAGAAATAAAGACTGAAGGGTAAAGTCCAAAAATGAAGCAGTGTTCCTTTTGTGTGTTGGGTGGGTGCAGCATTGTGTGGTAGGCAGTACGCACACAGAGTCCTGATGTGCAAAGAACGATCTATTGAAACAGTAGGTTAATAGTACAATCAGGCCTTGCGGGAGGTTCACCCAACTGCTGCCACTTACAACTGTGCAGCGGAGAAACAGCGGTCTAAAGACTCAGGAGTGCCAATAGCGTCTGCCACGAGGAGCGCAGACTGGTCGGACGTCCCCAAAAAGGAAACTTCCTGAGAAGGTAGACATAGTCTATGCTCTCCCTACTCCACTGGAACCTTTCCCTATCACTGGCACTGTCCCTTACAGACAAGGAACCTGTCCCTACTCTAGCCACTCGCATAAAGCACACCAAACCCAGGGGTCAGAGTCTTAAATAGACTCTGCTTGACCCAAGAAGATGGCCGCCAGGGTCACATGGGGCATGTGCATACAACTGGATCACTGCCCCAGGTGACTAAGGAAATTGTAGAGAAACCCAGTTTCTCTCAACTTCCTTTCCCATCTGCATTGTAGCTGTAGTTGTGTGCCGCCTGCAGTAGAGAATATAGACTGTACCTGCCTACAAGTGTGTCACAGTTTATTAGTCACCGTGTTTCAAAAGGCAAATTCAGGCCCTTCAGACAGGAAGCCAGCACTCTAAGTGATGTCATTGGTCTAAGAAGGAAACAGTGTTACTTTATGACTGTGTCACAGTTAAAGTGATATTAAACATACCCTGTTTAATTCACATTGTCCCTTCTCTCTCTGTATATAGATGACGACACTGTAAGTATGGAGTTGGCCCACCCTTTGCTGCAATAACAGCTTCAACTCTTCTGGGAAGGCTGTCCACAAGGTTTAGGAGTGTGTCTATGGGAATATTTGACCATTCTTCCAGAAGCAAATTTGTGAGGTCAGGCACTGATGTTGCACAAGAAGGCCTGGCTAGCAGTCTCCACTCTTACTCATCCCAAAGGTGTTCTATCGGGTTGAGGTTAGGACTCAGTCAGGCCAGTCAAGTTCCTCCACCCTAAACTCACTCATCCATGTCTTTATGGATCTTGCTTTGTGCACTGGTGCACGGTCATGTTGGAACAGGAAGGGCCAACCCCAAACTGTTCCAACAATGTTGGGAGCATGAAATTGTCCCACATTCCTTGGTATGCTGATGCCTTAAGAGTTCCCTTCTCTGGAACTAAGGGGCCAAGCCAAACCCCAGAAAAACAACCCACACCATAATCCCCCCTCCACCAAATGATTTGGACCAGTGCACAAAGTATGGTCTATAAAGACATGAATGAGAAAGTTTGGGGTGGAAGAACTTGACCTCAACCCAATAGAACACCTTTGGGATGAATTAGAGCGGAGACTGCGAGCCAGGCCATCTCATCCAACATCAGTCCCTAACCTAACAAATGCGCTTCTGGAAGAATGGTCAAACATTCCCATAGACACACTCCTAAACCTTGTGGACAGATTTGAAGAGTTGAAGCTGTTATAGCTGCAAAGGGTGGGGCAACTCAATAATTATAGTGTTATCATCCATATACAGAAAGAGAAGGGACAATGTAAATTAAAAAGGGTATAGGGTTCAATATTAAATCCTACGGACTAAGACCGGGGTTGCCATTAAAGTTCGTATGCGTGTAAAGGCAGACGTCCCAATACGTTTGGTAATATAGTGTATATTTGAAATCAAATCTTAATTATTTTGTGGAAATAACATGGTGTGGATGGATTTCTGCTGTGTCAGGCCCCTCCAGCCTGTCTTAGAATAACAGGGAGGTAAAGCCTCCATCAATCAAGATGTAATATCCACCCCCATTGTGTTTACCTGGTTAGTGGGCATGGAGGAGAAGGGGGAGTGGGTTGTCATTTACCAGTGTGTATAGGCCCACATGTGTGACTCATTAGTGACATGGGCTGCTCAGATGTGATCAAGGAGGAAATGTTCGGCATAGAAACTGAGCATGTGCAGAGCTGCCGCCACTGCTCTGCAGAATCCCCAACTGAAATGGACAGAATGGGAAATTAGAGAACAGCAGGATAAAACAGTTTTTTTTTTGCAGAATACAGAAAGGGAACCTCATAGTGACTTAGTGAGTATGAACAGTATGTAATACACAATTTATTGATAGTTTTTTATGATGTGGGTTCAGTGACACTTTAACCACTTGCTGACCGCCGCTTACTGCGGCGGTCAGCCCCTCACAGGCAAAGTGACGTAGTACTATGTCGCTAGCCTGTGAGCCTCTAGGGGGCGAGCGCACCCTGCCGGAGGCGCGGTCCCGCCCCGCTCGTTCCCTAACATGTCCGCGCGTGTAACCGGCGGACCCGATGTCTGCCGGTCACTCGCGATCTCCCCGTGGAGAGGGAGAAAGGCAGATGGCTAATGTAAACAAAGCCACCTGTCATTCTCCCTAGTGTAACAGCAGAGATCATACGGTCCTGCTATGTAGGATCGTAAGTCTCTGTGGTTACATCACTAGCCACACCCCTTTACAGTAAGAAGCACGCCCCTAGGGACACACTTAACCCCTTGATCTCTAATAAAGTTAACCCCTTCCCTGCCAGTGTCATTTTTACAGTAACAGTGCATATGTATAGCACTGATTACTGTAGTAATGTCACTGGTACCCCCAAAAGTGTCAAAAATGTCCGTCAAGGGTCCCATCTGTCCGCCGCAATGTCGCAGTCCCGCAAAAAAAAATTGCAGATCGCCGCCATTACTCGTTAAAAAAAAACAATAAAAATGACATAAATCTTTCCCGTAGTTAGTAAACCCAAACCAATCAAAATACGCTTATTGCGATTTTTTTTACCAAACATATGTAGCAGAAAACAAATTGGCCTAAAATGTTAAAAAATTTAGATTTTTACATTTTTTTGGGAAACTTCATATAAAAAAATGTGAAAAATATTGTAATTTTTTCAAAATTGACGCTCTTTTTTTTTGTTTATAGCGCAACAAGTAAAAATCGCACAGGTGATCAAATACCACCAAAAGAAAGCTCTATTTGTAGGAAAAAAGGACGTCAATTTCATTTGGGTACATCGTCGCACAACCGCGCAATTGTCCGTTAAATCACGCAGTGCCGAATCGCAAATGGTCAGGAAGGGGGTAAAATCTGCCGGGGCTTAAGTGGTTTTAACTAGTCACTAAGCTACCACCTATGTAAAATTCATGTGTAATGCCTCGTACACACGCATCGATTATTGGCCGTGAATTTTCGGCCAACGTCGAATCGGCCGATTTTCGGCTTGTTAGTATGATGCTTCCGACAACCGACTCCGACTTTTCGGCCGAAACAAATCTGGTGTGCATGCTATAAAATTTTTGTTGGCCGTCAACACAACGGCCGATTTTCCGTCAGTCAGTACAGATTTCGGCAGACAAAAATCTGATGAGCAAGACTGGGCATGCTCAGAGAAGAAAAAACACACGGAAAGTAAACCAGCACATGACATCACTTCTGAAGTAGATTTTTGTTGGCCGAGAAAATTCGTGTGCAGTCTAGGCACATTCCAACCAACAAAACACCACTCTGGACAAAAGACGGACGATCGGTCGGCCGATAATCGTTGCGTGTGTACGAGGCATAAGCCTCAGATTGCATTGCAACTTGTACAGAGCATTATTTGAATCCCTCTCATACACCTTAACACTTGAAATTAGGACAAATATTTTATTGGAAAGCGTACACTGGAAACTTCACGGATCAGAGCTGTCCATAGGAAACCTGGTGGACACACGTTGACCTTACATGACCTCTGATATATATGGGATCTCTACCCTGAAAGCCAGTCTGTACATTGCTGACATGCCTGGTTTGGCTTAACTTCATTTCTTCGGCTAGGTGAAAGAATTCTGAACTTCGCCACAGAACAAGTCAAGGGAGAAATGCAGTACTAATTAAGAAAGCCGGGCTTTATGCAAATTATTTTTTCACTCAAGACCGTCTAATGAATGCGCCTGGAGTGGATTTGTGTGTGTTTTCGCCAAACTGACAGCTGGCTCCGAGGAAGGTCAGGCAGAATCAAGCATTCACCGAGCATAATCCTTCAGATTGGCAGCTTTGCCCCGTGGTCACTATTTGATTATCTCCCAAATTGCTGTATTTCACAGAGATAATGATTTTTATGGTCACAGATTTGAAGACAACTGCTGTATCCTCGGGGTTGTCGTTGCGAAAGAAGGCACAGGCACTGCTGCTTCCTTGGGAAAGAAAAAAAAAAATATATATATAGACATATATGTAAGAAAAGTTGATATTCTCATATTTACACTCCCGCCCCAGAACACAAGTATGCAGGCACACACACATATATATAAAGGATATACAGTATCTTACAAAAGTGAGTACACCCCTCACATTTTTGTAAATATTTTATTCTATCTTTTCATGTGACAACACTGAAGAAATTACACTTTGCTACAATGTAAAGTAGTGAGTGTACAGCTTGTATAACAGTGTAAATTTGCTGTCCCCTCAAAATAACTCAAGATACAGCCAATAATGTCTAAACCGCTGGCAACAAAAGTGTGTACACCCCTAAGTAAAAGTATCCAAATTGGGCCCAAAGTGTCAATATTTTGTGTGGCCACCAGCACTGCCTTAACCCTCTTGGGGATGGAGTTCACCAGAGCTTCACAGGTTGCCACTGGAGTCCTCTTCTATCCCTCCATAATGACATCACCGAGCTGGTTGATGTTAGAAACCTTGCGCTCCTCCACCTTAGGTTTTAGGATGCCCCACAGATGCTCAATAGAGTTTAAGTCTGGAGACATGCTTATCCAGTCCATCACCTTTACCCTCAGCTTCTTTAGCAAGGCAGTAGTTGTCTTGGAGGTGTGTTTGGGGCAAGGCCAGACTGAGAATAAAATTCAGCTCTGGAAATATTTTCATACCAGCCCCATAGCATTATTATACCGGCCCAAAAGCATAATGTGATTATTTTCTTGTTCATAAAATGGAAAACTATGCATTTTAAAGCACATTTGAAGAGTGTATTATAGATAAGACAGATATAGCGCTTTATATATATATGAGCAAATTCTGCTTAAAAGTGGTAAAAGTGCGGGCATGGTACAGGAGGTGGTCATAGGCTGTGTGGGCATGGTACAGGAGATGTCAGAGACTGCGGGCATGGTACAGGAGATGCAGAGGCTGCGGGCATGGTGCAGAAGATGTAGGGGCTGCGGACATGGTACAGGAGATGCAGGGGCTGCTGACATGGTACAGGATATGCAGGGGCGCTGGACATGGTACAGGAGATGCAGGGGCTCTGGATATGGTACAGGAGATGAAGGGGCTGCAGGCATGGTGCAGGAGATGTAGGGGCTGTGGGCATGGTGCATGAGATGCAGGGGCTACGGGCATGGTGCAGGAGATGCAGGGGTTGCGGGCATGGTGCAGAAGATGCAGGGGCTGTGTGCATGGTGCAGGAGATGCAGGGGCCCTGGGTATGGTTCAGGAAATGCAGGGGCTGTGGATATGGTGCAGGAGATGCAGGGGCTGCAGGCATGGTGCAGGAGAAGCAAGGGTTGCGGGCATGGTGCAGGAGATGCAGGGGCTGCTGGCATGGTGCAGGGGCTGTGGACATAGTACAGGAGATGCAGGGGTTGCAGGCATGGTGCAGGAGATGCAGGGGCTGCGGGCATGGTGCAGGAGATGCAGGGCTGTGGGCATAGTACAGGAGATGCAGGGCTGCGGGCATAGTGCAGGAGATGCAGGGGCTGCAGGCATGGTGCAGGAGATGCAGGGCTGTGGGCATAGTACAGGAGATGCAGGGCTGCGGGCATAGTGCAGGAGATGCAAAGGCTGCGGTCATGGTACAGGAGATGCAGAGCTGCGGGCATGGTGCAGGAGATGCAGGGCTGTGGGCATAGTGCAGGAGATGCAGGGGCTGCAGGCATGGTGCAGGAGATGCAAAGGCTGCGGTCATGGTACAGGAGATGCAGAGCTGCGGGCATAGTACAGGAGATGCAGTGCTGCGGGCATGGTACAGAAGAATCTCCTGTACCATGCCCGCAGCACTGCATCTCCTGAGGAGATGCAGGGGCTGTGCAGGAGTCTCACCTTTTGGTGAGGCACCATACATTTAAAAATGGCGCCACCCGGCACCAACACGTCACCGCCCATACGCCGTCTGCCCGGGAATAGCCGAACGTGTACAGGCTTTCCCGAGCGATGGCAGCGCATGCGCCATTTTTTTTTACAGGTATTAGCAGCCCCAGGGCAGGGGGACTTGCCGGCCTACCGGGAAATTTCCCTGGTTTGGGGTTGTTATCATGTTGAAATACTGCCCTGGGGCACAGTCTCCAAAGGGAGGGGATCATGCTCTGCTTCTGTATGTCACAAAGCATGTTGCCATTCATGGTTGACAATGAACTGTAGCTCCCCAGTGCCGGCAGCACTCATGCAGCCCCAGACCATAACGCTCCCACCACCATGCTTGACAGTAGGCAAGACACACTGGTCTTTGTACTCCTCACCTGGTTGCCACTACACAGGCTTGACACCATCTGAATAGAATAGGTTTATCTTTGTCTCATCAGACTACAGGACATGGTTCCAGTAATCCATGTCCTTAGTCTGCTTGTCTTCAGCAAACTGTTTGCGGGCTTTCATGTGTATCGTCTTTAGAAGAGGCTTCCTTCTGGAATGACAGCCATGCAGACCAATTTGATGCAGTGTGCGGGGTATGGTCTGAGCACTGACAGGCTGACCCCCACCCCTTCAACCTCTGCAGCAATGCTGGCAGCACTCATACGTCTATTTCCCACAGACAACCTCTGAATATGACGCTGAGCATGTGCACTCAACTTCTTTGGTCGACCATGGCGAGGCCTGTTCTGAGTGGAATCTGTTCTGTTAAACAGCTGTATAGTCTTGGCCACCGTGCTGAAGCTCTGTTTCAGGGTCTTGGCAATCTTCAAATAGCCTAGGTCATCTTTATGTGGAGCAACAATTCTTTTTCAGATCCCCAGAGACTTATTTGCCATGAGGTGCCATGTTGAACTTCCAGTGACCAGTATGAGAGAATGAGAGCGATAACACCAAATTTAACATTCCTGCTCCCAATTCACACCTGAAACCTTGTAACACTAATGAGTCACATGACACCAGGGAGGGAAAATTGCTAATTGGGCCCAATTTGGACATTTTCACTTAGGGGTGTACTCACTTTTGTTTCCAGCAGTTTAGACATTAATGACTGTGTGTTGAGTTATTTTGAGGGGACAGTAAATTTACACTGTTATACAAGCTGTACACTCACTACTTTACATTGTAACAAAGTGTAATTTCTTCAGTGTTGTCACATGAAAAGATATAATAAAATATTTACAAAAATGTTAGGGGTGTACTTAATTTTGTGAGAAACTGTTTATATATATATATATATATATATATATATATATATATATATATACCTTTTCTTCTTTTAAATAACTTTTTAAAAGTCTTTACACAACTTTTGTAATAATAGACGGTACAATAATATACTATATATTTTATACTCAGAAAATGGGGCTACAAGGTATAGTCAGGACTGGAGTTTCCCCAGGTAACTTTCTAAATCTGCATAATCATCTGGCTTACTATCCTTAGTATGGGGACTGCCATAGGTCTATGGTAGTCCCCGTGATGAGGATGAATATGTGGATATATTAATATTATATTAAAGCAGAATTTAGTAGAAAGTACTTATATAGTGCCGTCAATTTACGCAGCGCTTTACATATGAGATTCATTTACAGTAAAGCCAAATTCTTCAAAATACCAGCACACAGCAAACATGAAAATATAATCCAAAATGAAAAAAATCCAGTGACAAATTACCTGACGAATACCCAGAACTTTTTTTTTCAGGGGAACCCAGTTTCGGAACCTGGTTACTGGTGAATCTATTTTTTGTTGGGGGGACTCTATTGTTGGGGGGATTTATTGTTGCTGAGGGTCCATTGTTGCTGTGATGGATCTACTGTTAAGGGAGGGGTCTTCTTTTGCTGGCTGCTAAGGGGTCTATTGATGCTGGCTGCTGGGAGGTCTATTGTTGCTGGCAGGGGATTATTGTTGCTTGGGTGGATCTATTGTTACAGGAGGGAGGTGTACTTTGCTGTGAGGGTCTATTGTTGCTGGTAGGGGTCTCTAATTTCTGGGTGCATGATATCTATTTTACTGCTTATCTTGTTATCATTAAAGTGTTAGTCCACTCTAACACTTAAATTATTGCATTTATAGACCTCCACAATCTAACACTAACCTATCTAGCCCTGTAAAGAAGAAATCAGTATACATACCTTTTTTGAAGCCGATCCAATCCGGTCTCCAGCAGTGGAAGCTCTGCAAAGGACACAGCCGATAACAGCTGTAAAATGAATGGGGAGTGACGTCACTCATAGACTTACTATGGGGCTTCCATTGTCGGATGTGTCCTCTGCACCTGCCTCCACAGCGAAGCCACGTCTGACAGCTCAGCGTGGAATCGAGTTGGATTGGCTTCAAAAAAGGTATGTATACTGATTTCTTCTACAGGTTACAGGGCTAGATAGGTTAAAGTTAAATCCTGGAGGTCTAGAGATGCAGGGATTTTAGTGTTAGGGTGGACTTGTACTTTAACAAATTTCACTACAAAATGATAGTTGGTTCTGTATTCTTTAAAATGGGCAGTACTGGGAGTTGTGTAGGGGGTGGAACCAAGGGACAGTGTTTGGAGGTGGGTAGGGGGTGGGGACAAGGAGTGACTTGGAATAGAGGAGTACCTACACCTATTCTCTGAAAAAAAGCCCTGCTAATACCTAACAAACTGAAGTCTAACTAACAACTAACTACGGTATATACAATATATACATAATAGGGAACACCGAAAAGCAGGGAAAAACTGGAGCAGATGAGAAGGAGAAAACAAAAGAGTGTTCAGGAACAAGGAGGAGCAGGTACAAGGCAGAAAAAAAAAATACAGGGTATAGTGAACATGGCAAGAGCAGGAACAGGATAACAGCTAGCAATATCTGGCAGCAAGCAAACACTGGAGTGGGGGGGGGGGGGGACATAAATACCCTCCAAGCAACCGGCATCAGGTGGAAACAGATTACTGGGACCTGCTGGACGACACATGCTGGTGGACACTGGAATTACAGAGAACCACAGTGCCATCAGCAGGTCCTGACAGTAGACATACACATCGTATATGGTTTGTTTTGGAAATCAACCTGGAAGTCAAGATCATTTTTTATTTATAGTCCATAGCAATCTTTATCACTAATCAAGATGCCTTGCCTTGCAGGTTTATGTTCTGGATCCAGCATTCTCGATATTCAGATCTATAGCTATTTAACAGTTCCCATATTGTAGTGTTGGCACCACAATTAAAATGTCAGTTCCAGTGCCACTGTGGCTAGAAGGGACAGCAGCAAAATTAGCACCACTCCACTATCCAGAGACTAATACACAACATAATAAGTGTTCATAGGCCACAATGTTTAAGATAACTTAGATTTGCGATCTGAATTTAGAAGCCAATTTTCAGACACCTCAGTGTGGCTCTACCACAAGTTCTGCCAAAACACGCTTACCAAAATATTTTGACTCCTTTTTCAAGAATCCAAAATGTGCTTGTGTGTGGGAGATTCTACTTTAGACTGCATGGTCATCCCCCTATATGGATCTCAGTTATTAAGATCTCCAAAGGTCCACCGCATCCATTAAGAGAAAACTGGAGATGCCACATAGTGTAGAATCATTGACTTAAAATTGTATTAAAATGGTCAAGATACTCACAAAAGTAAAAAAAAAACAATGACGCATGTAGTGCTAAGCAACTGGTCCCAGAATTTAGACAGGCCACTTCCGGGTATGGGGATACACAAGCAATAATTCCGCCCTACACGTTTCGTCATATACATTTTTTTGGAGCGCCCTAATACCCAACCGCATCCATTAAGAGGAAACTGGAGAAGCCACATAATGTAGAATCCTTGACTTAAAATTGTATTAAAATGGTCAAGATACTCACAAAAGTAAAAAAAAAACAATGGCGCATGTAGTGCTAAGCAACTGGTCCCAGAATTTAGACAGGCCAGTTCCAGGTATGGGGATACGCGAGTAATGATTCCGCCCTACAGATTTCGTCATATACAACATTTTTTGGAGTGCCCCAATACCCAGAGGTGGTCTTTCTAAGTCTAAGAACTTGTAGTGGAGGCACACTGAGGTGTAGTTTTCACACAGTGTATCCATGTGCACGTTTGCTCAAGTCACTTCACACTTGGGACTGTGGACTTTTCTTTTGATTTATGTTTAATAATATATTGTTTTATATTGATTATTTTTTTTGTTCACATGCGGTAACTCTTAAAGCACTAAACCCTTTTGTGTATACTTATAATCAACTTATATCAGTTCATGCGCTAGCTGCTACCAAGCTATACCTTGAAGTGCAATTTCTTTTGTTACTAATCTAATGAGTGGTCTAGTCATGGGTTCTGTTCCGTTGTTAGCGTGTTATAAATTCTTTGATATGTAAAAGAACATCTGTTAAAGTATTTTGCATTTGCATTTAGCTATTTTCCTGGCGCTCTTTACATATTGAGATACTTATGAAATAACAAGAGCTAAAAGTGATAATACTTTGCTATTCAGAGCAGAAAGTAGAGCATAAGAATGGAAGAAAGTTCTACATATGGGTTTCAAGTAACTCTAAAAATATTATAAATCACGCCTCTACATCTGTTTGTTAATCAGAAAATCTTAAGTCATTTCATGCTCACTGTGGACTAGAGAATGTCTAAAACTTTGTTTTAGAACCCAGAGTTTGAGCAGAACTGTCTGTGGACATTATAATATCACGCAGCATAAGCTGTGAGCCTTCGCTGCAGTCTGGTCATGATCTCAAGCATCAGCAAGAGGGTAATGTTCACATCTGCCACCTGTTATCAGGAGATGTGTTGTAGAGCTGAACCCTGCTATGTCCACAAGACGTCTACCCCACAACACTCCTCATATGTAAACAGCAAGGGGAGAAAATTGCTCCCTCACCTTTATAAATCCAGCTACTTTTCTATCTTGTTCAATCAAGTGTGAACGGTTTTAATTAGCTGTAGGTCTAATTAAATCCTGCAGCACACATCACTGCATAATGAATGAAAAGCCAACCAGAGTTCTTTTGAACATCCCCTCCATCTCATTAGCATGCTACTAATTTGATTTTTTTCCTGTTTCCTCTATTCCTCTTTCATTGCCTCCTTTCATTCTCTATTTTTACTATCTCTATTTCTAGCTTCCTTACTCTCTTCCTCTAGTCTTTTATCTTCTCTATCTTTTAACCCCTTTCAGATTTTAAAATAATCTACTCTACTCTCTCCTTTCTCTCTCTTTATTCATTAATTTTGGTCCTTTAGTTTTACCCCATTTAGTGTCTTTGTAAACCCACCTCCACAAACCCCTGATGCTCACTTTGCCATTGCATTCCATTGCTGCTCTTGCCTTTGTCAAAGCCAGGACCGCTGATAGGGGGGGGGGGGCACCAGCCTCTTGTAGGGGGCCCGAGCACACAGGGGGGCCCACATAGAGAGGGGGATTAGTGATGGACAACAAATACAGAAATCTTCCTCCTCTAGCACCTGAATCTGATCTGTCCCTCTCCCTGCTATCAGCTTTTATCTGCTGAGAAAGAGACAGTTGTCCCTCACTAAGCCCCCTCCCTGTGTGGGCCCCCCTCCCAGCACTGGCTCTAATGTTAGCTCTGCTCCTGAGTTTATCTGTAACTTTATTTCTCTCCCTCCGTCTCTCTGATCACTGAGCTCCAACTGCCCAGCCTGTATATTTTTTTCATCTCATCTTCATTTTTATTCAATAAAATATTTTTTTCTTTTAGATTTAGCAGGAATTATGTGAGTTATGTTGTATTTGTGTCTGCTAATAGTGATTTTGTTGTAATTTTAGCTAAATATGTCTTTAATATTTTCTTGGGGGACCCTGCCAGGTAGTCTGTATGGGGCCCCGCGATTTCTAACAGCAGCCCTGGTCAAAGCCAAAGCTAAAGTGCCCAGTGTAGGCTAGTGTCAAACACTAAGAGGAGCCATGACATCACTACTTTGGTTTTGTAACAGGCCTAGGGACTGGTTGCTAGACCAGTCACAGGAAAATAATATATGTGTATCCATATTGTGATATTCAGGTGTTCTATTTTTCTGCACCCAGTTCCTATGTTTTCATGTACTTTATAGTTGAGTTTCCCATTGAGAGATATGGCTTTTGGCCGCAATTCTTCCACGAGGACCACTTCTGGTCCGACTTCTCTGGACAGTAAATGAGTGTACCTGGGTCCCACTGACTTCCAACGGTTCTGTGCCGATGACACTGCTGGACATCTTTTGATGCCGAAGGAATGTAAGCATGATGTGAAAAGAAGAAAACCGTGCTTATACAAGAAAAACAGCCGCCAGCATCAATCAAAACAGTGATAAAAATATAAAATATAAAATGCAGCGCTATAATAAATGAAAAAACACTTTTAAAAAAGAACACTGATAAATGTCCATTCAATTGCATAAAATGTTGTCATATGGAAAAGTTCAAACTTCCACCCATCCGATGTGTGAACATCAATTTGGCATTGAGTGAGCAGCCTATACCTCCACCAGGTAGATAAGCTTCTTACCAGAAGATGAGGATAATCAGGGAAAAAGAAATGATCAAAAAATCCACATCCAGATGATATCACCGCTTGGGAATCCAAGGTACCATACAGTAAGCAACCAAGGTAGCCAAAGGTAAAAGGACAACACACTCCAAATATCAGTAACGATCACTCCAGAGCAGATTTCAAATGAATAAAATGAAAGGAAAGCTCATGGTGAAGTAAGCTTGAACCAGACACATTTATTTGAATAAATTACACTCACCAAATCAAAATAATTGAAAAGCCAAAGAAAATGATCGCTGCATAACATAAAGCTGAAGCCGCTACGAGAGCAGTGGACCTCTTCCGGCGTGTGACGTCTGTCGCAGGGTAGCTCCGCCTACATGTTTAGTGGCAAAACCACGTCATCAGGGGGCGTAAGCATGATGGGTCTTTCATCTTCTGCATTAAGTTTCTTTGGCTGACCACTGCATCTGTGGTCCCCAATGTTCCCCGAACAATGGTGTCCTCAAAGCTGAGAAATACAGGCAGATACCTATCTATCATGTAATACCATCAGGGAGGCGTGTGATTGGCTCAAAATGTATTCTGCAGCAGGACAATGACCTCAAACATATAGCCAATGTAATTAAGAGTTATTGTCAGGAAAGGGGTTTGCATACATGCAGGGGCATAAGCCTAGGAACCCCTGACCATGGCAATGTAACAGGAGCATGCACACAAGCATGTGTGCGACCCCGTATGTGCAGGTGCGCATTTGCACCAAGCAGGCTATTTAAACCGCACTAGTCCTCTGTGTCAGTGCCGTTTGGTCTATTACGCTCCTGAGCATCTGTACGTCTGTTCCTGTTCATCTGTTCCTGTGCATCTGTTCCTGTGTTGATCCCCTGTTGCTGACCTCTTCTGTACCTGAACAGCACCTGTACCGACCCCTGGCTTGCCTCTGGACTATTCTTCTGCCTACTTCTTTGTATAATCTGTCTTACTGTTAACAACCCCAGCCTGATTCTTGACCACTCTGCTGCCTGCTATCTGTACCTTGATCTGCCCAAATTTTGCTGACTTGGACTGTCTGACCTTGCATTGGCTCTTAAACCTGCATCTGTATCAGCTGACCTGTGCCTGCCTCTAGCTCTGGTCCTTCCACCAGTGTGCATCCAGCCAGTCATCTCTGCGCACCCTAACACACAGCAGCACCTGCTGGCAGAAGACTTTACTAGCACTTGTGCCACCCTGTGCATTGGCGTTCCCTGTTATCTTACCTGGGTTCCTGAGCCAGAGTTGTAAGAGAGGCCTACCTCTGCGATTCAGACTCAATCACCAGGTACGTTACAGCTATCTTCAGCATAAAGAAGAACAAGGAGTCCAGGAAGTGATGGTTTGGCCCCCACAGAGCCCTGATCTCAACATCATAGAGTGTGTCTAGGATTACATGAAACAGAAGGATTTGAGGAAGCCTACATTGTCAGAAGATCTGTGCTTAATTCTCCAAGATGTTTGGAACAACTTACGTGCTGAGTTCCTACAAAAAGTGCACCTAGAAGAATTGATGCTGGTTTGAAGCCAAAGGCTAGTCACAACAAATATTGGATCGATTTAAACTGTTCTTCTGCTCTCTCACTTTGCATTTTGTAAATTTATAAAAATAAACAACTAATATATATATATATATATATATATATATATATATATATATATATATATATATATATATATATTGCTATATTTGTGTGTTTAGATGTCTCCACTTTATCACTCTTTTTAAATCAGTTAAAAAACATGTGGAAATTAGGAAATTAAAGCAGGAAATATAGATAAAATGTAAAAACAGACGTAACCTTCAGTAAAAACCCCATGTCGAAATGATCTGCAGATCCACAGATATAGGCTGCTGAATATGGTAGACTTTGCTCTTTCTAGCCTCTTATGTTTCTTTGTTGATCAATGGAAAATGTACACAATTTAAAGTTAAACTATTACTAGATGGAACCTTTTTGGCTGTTATAGATAGTTTAGTTTGCATCTATCTACTTTATCTATCAATAAATCTATTCTATCTATCTTAGCTCTTGATCTTTATGTCCATGTAGCTTTTAATTTCGGCTTAGATCTCCAATTTTCATAAATATAAAGAGCCTGTTTACCCATTTCACAACTTGTATAGCATTTTTTGTGTGTTACATGTGCTAGCAGGTATGGCCAAATGTACATTGTGAATTCCATCTCACTTAAACACCTTGTAACAACCAGAGTCATCTGAGGTCATGGCCGTAGCCTGCTCTCCCCAGGCAATGACATGTCACATAGGAAGAACAATCCCAGTGATTAAAAATGGTACATATTTGCTCCAATTTCAAAGAAGAAAGGAGAGGTGAGTGATCACAGACAGGAGAATAATAAATGGAGAAGATAGACACCTGTCCAGGTATTATCTTGTCATTCCCTGGAGATCAACACAAGATGTCTAACAGGTCACATGAAAGGATTCTTCTTTAAAAATAAACCCTTAATATGTTCAGGCCCATAGGTGATCAATTATTAAAGCACAGATACACCTGTATTATCTTCCCAGGACCAGCAGTCTATGATTAATGGAACAACTTAAGGCATTAGAGGGCATTGAAGTGAACATATTCTGACAAATGGTTTTTTGTAGTTTTTCTTTTTTTTTAAGGGATAGTAAGAAGGAATGGTTAAGGTATACAGTAAATCCTTTAATAAGTTTTTATGCTGGCCTGGCCCCTTTGGGAGGATATTCCTTAAATTGGTGACCATAGACCTCAGATGATGGTCAGAAAAAGTCACCCTGATAATGTCCATGATGGAACAATATCTTCTAAACAAGGTTTTCAAAGCTTCCTAGACAATCAATAACCACATATACGTAAATGGTCTGCTCACACCATCCTTGCTGTACACATACAGGGTGGTGCATGCCCAATGCTCAATTGCACTTACACATAAACAAGAAAAACATCAGCAAGAAGTCCCAGTGGATTGACTCCATCTTTCATAATGGAAGGACATGCAGATTAACCTTTCAGTCAAGAAGTTTTTAGTTGCAGATTAACCCGTTAGCACCAGCACCTCCTTGCCCTTTAGGAGGTTTCAGAAGCCCAGAGGTGGAGGGGGGCATTTCGGTCATGTGACCGCCACCATTGGCTGTCACAGCAGTCACATGATTGGAAAGGTCCTGATTGCTATTTGGGCTCTCGGCACAGCATTGTTTACATTATGGTACACATATATATGGCCTCTCGGCTTTAAGGCCCACCTGTCGAAAGGTCGCACATATGCATGTGGCCAGCGTAAGGAGGTTAAAAGAATAAAGCATTCCTACAAATTCATTGGAATGTCTTTGTGGCATTTGTTTCTGACACCTGGAATAGGCCATGAGGGTTTCTCTTAACCTCCCATCAAATACCCCTGGAGATGGTAACAGGGCCTAAGAGGAGAAGTGGCCTGGAGTAGGTGCAGAAGCAATCCACTGGAGAAAAGGTCCGCACCCATGTAGGGCAACAAAATGCGGTCTTCCTTTATTGAATCACATGAATACAGCTGTAAAACATCCAACGCATTTTGGCCAAGATTAAGGCTTAATGGCCGAAATGTATTGGCCATTTTACGGCTGTATTCATGGGATTTAATAAAGGAAGACGTGATTGTGAGGGCATCTGAAGCCTTATAGTCTTAGCACCGGATCTGGAGTTATGGATTTTAAAGGGGCTGATCCTGTTAAACCTGTTTCTATTTAGGTCCAGAAGAAGCTGGTGATCTGAGTATCTGTCTGGATACTACTTTGGTGTTGTAGAGGTTTGGGCCAGGTTTGTGCAGAATATTGATTTGCTAATCAGACAACAGTGCAGGTAAAAGCAGAATTATAATCAGGACAATAAGGAGTCAGCAAAAGTTGGGCAGCAGAAATACTACTTCAGAGAGCAGAAGTAAAGTCTAGACTAAGGTCTAAATCAGATGGGCAGCAAATGTACCAAAACAGCTGGCTATTGGCAAAGTCGGGAACACAAACCAGAATCAGCAACAAAAGGTACAAGGTCAAGAAAAGTCGAGAGGCAAGCCGGGTCAAACACAGGTGAAAAGAAGCATACATCAGGCTACAGTAATAGCTGATGGTAATTAGTTGAGCTGTAAATAGGGTGCTTGGTACCAAAGTTTCTTGCAATGTGTATGAAAGTCCACCTTAATCCCTGGTTGGAGTATGTCCAGCATCATCTAGCTCTTCCCTCTCCATCTTGTCTCCCTGGCAAACCCCTCTCACTCATTGGGTTTCAGTTCTTTCAATTATGTAGGTTTAGCATCACATGGTAGTTACCTAGGGTGGTCTGCATGCAAATGCAGTCTGCCAAGGAACACTCACTTCTCAAGACTAATCCACCCATTAGGGCTATTTGATAATTGCCAAACTCTTCCCAAGAGCCAACCTTCTGTTTGCATCAGGGCTGAGGGCTGTTAAGAGTAGTACTGAGGCATCATCATGGATGGTGGGAGGGGCCAGCAGGGTGCTGTATGTAGCTTCCAGAAAAAAAAGGAAAAATTACAGTACCCCACTGCCCCTCCCACCATCCATGGTCAGATACATAGCATAGAGAAGCCCAGAGATCCAATGAAAACAGAAAGATGTTATTTAACCTCCCTGGCGGTATGATTATGTCAGGAATTATGTACCAAAAGCGGTACAATTTTTTGCATGGAAATTTGGCGTTATGTATTATAGGCCTACAATTCTTAGTAATTACTGACTTAAACCTGACCAAAACAAGACTCTATTAGACATCCCAGATGTGAGAAATTTTAAACACAAACGCATGAATTATAATCTAATCAATAATATAATTTTATATAATATATAATATAATATATATTATATATATATAATATAATAAAATTAGATTATTGATTAGATTATAATTCATGCGTTATATGTATATATGTGTGTATATATATATATATATGTGTGTATATATACACACATATACACATATATACATATATATATATAAATGTTATGTGTTTGTGTTTTGTGCAACTTTTGAATTTCCCTCCCAGTTCCGCTCCCATGCACCATTGCTGCTGCAGGGAACGGAACCAGGAAGTCATCAGACCGATGGATGAGCGGAGGGGATCTCGGCTGGCGATCACAGCAATGGGAGATCATCGCTGGATCGCCAGGAGAAGGTAAGAAATGCCGCTGCACGCTCTGCACATCTACCCCGAGCGTGACTCGGGGGTACCGATCCTAGCATAAAAAATCCACCCCGAGTCACGCTCGGGGTTACCGCTATGGGAGTTAAAGATTTTATTAGCATGTTGGTTAGGAGAGGAGGAATGAATCGGGAAAGGCATAGTAAAGGCAACTTAAACTTTATTCATTTTTATTTGGTTAGCTTTTTAAATTTTCAGAGTATGACCATTCGTGTTTTTTTTTTCTCTAGTTGTGTTTTATGTATTTATTTATTTTGTAATTTTCACCTGTAATTATTGTATATTTTAACTCTTGATATAATATGTATATAATTGACGTAAAATGCCAGAAAACACATGTGGTTTTTTTGTCTGCAGTTCTCACAGTTGCCGAAAAGTCTTTAAACTGAAACAGGATTCAATAATATGAGCTACACATCCTAGATCAATCACTGAAATTCGGAAAAGACAGAGAAAAAAAAAAAAAAAAACACTTAAAAACAGTTTAGATGTCCACATATGGTTATCGGTAGAACTTCTTGAAGCAAATTATTAGTTAACTTTTGAACTAAATAGTGAACAGGTTACGACACCAACAGATGTTATTCATTTTAAAAAATACAAAGTTAATATATTACTTCTTAATATCCATTACTAGTTCATTCTTTCTGTTTTTATTTTCGTACTCTATCATTTAACAAATGTTCCCTATTTAACTCGAGCAGCATAATTATGAAAAATAGAAGTTAAAGAAAAATATGTGCAGGAGGCAAATAATTAGAGTTACTTAATTACTGTTTTCAAATAATTAGCATAAGTCATATTACTTTTAGGCCAAATGAGTCTCCGTATTTGAGTTTCAGGCGCTTTAAATATTAGCTACCATATCTCTAACTAATGTCTTATTCTTTAAAGCTGAAGTTGAATTTGCTTATATTTTGCCTTTTCCTGCTCCACCAGCCCCCCACTCCCCCCACCACCACTACCACCAACGTTGTAATTACATATTTAAAGAAGACCTTTTCTTTTTTGCATTTCTTGTTTTAGACCAAATGATGTAGTCACTGGGTCTCCGTGCTTCACTATACAATGGAGGCAAGTCAATTTCCATTGCGAAACAGAGGGTCCAACACCCCCCCCCCCCAACAGAAATGCATCCAGCCCATTGCAAGAATGCATTCACATGGAATTTACAACTCTGATGAGAGGCACAGTGATGTCCCCGGTGCCTCCTTGTAATGGCAGAGTCCAGGGCAAGTTTTTTTTTTTTTTTTGGGGGTATGGGTGAATGGGTTGTTTACAAATAGTTTTTTAAACCATTTAACCACTTGCTCTCCAGAAGGTTTTACCCCCTTCATGACCAGGGCATTTTTTGCTATACTGGACATGCAGAAAACCAGAATTCTTATTGCTCAAAAGAAAGCTCTATTTGTGTGAACAAAAAATTATATAAATGTCATTTACATACAGTATTGCATGACTGCAGAATAGTCAGTTAAAGTAGCGTAGTGCAGTCCATAAAAACATATCCAAAAACACAAATTGAGGGGAACAGCATCACCAGCAAACACGTTTCACTCTTCCTTTGTGCTTAAGCATGGGAACACATAGTGTTTAAAAATATTTTGGGACTTTATATGAGGGGTGGCCAGTGTACACATAATGATAAAAATGGTAATACATATACATGTGCTGGTAAGCATAGAGAAGTACTGTATTTTCTAGCGTATAAGACTACTTTTGAACCTCAAAAAAATCCCCCAAAAATTGGGGGTCGTCTTATACGCCGAGTATAATATCTCCAAAGTAACCTAAGTATAAGTATTACCCGTAGATGTAATCTCTCAAGACGCGGGCTGTGTGGGAATCCTGTACCGGTATACCGTATGTACCGTAGCTTCGGCTACATACAGTGTACCACGCTGAGCCAATCAGGGAGAGCGATGTATTCTATTATTGAATGCAAAGCCTGCTCGGATTGGCGGAGTAACATTAGCCCGCCTCTCTGACTCTGCCAATCCGAGCAGGCTTTGCATTCAGTAATAGAATACATCGCTCACTGTGATTGGCTCAGCACGGTATACTGTATGTAGCCGAAGCTTCGGTACATACGGTATACTAGTACAGGATTCCCGCACAGCCAGCGTCTTGAGATTACATCTACTGGTAATACTTATACTTAGGGTACCTTGGAGATATTATGAGAGATTACATGTATTACAGTACTTGGGGTACCTTGGAGATCTATGAGAAATCTGTTTTTCAATGGTGTTGCCTTGCTTCGGAAGGGGGGGGGGGGTAGTCTTATACGGCGAGTATAGCCCAAAACCTATGTTTTTAACTTGAAAATTAGGGGGGGTCGTCTTATACACCCAGTCGTCTTATACTCTGGAAATATGGTATATAATTAACATCACGTGTTTATTAACATATCCATAGCGGTTAACATCAGTACATTAAGTACACAACCAGTAAAAAGAACATACAGAGTATATAAATATAGGTAATATGATAAGACCATACATGATAATAAAAACAATGACAGAATTAACCAAAAAAACATAGAGGATGAGTAAAAAATAATAATAGTTGGATGCATGATGGAATTGCCAAATAAAATTAGGATGGCCTCCTTAGCTCAACGCGTTTCGTGAAAAGGTTTTCACTTCATCAGGAGCAGGCACGATTCTAGAAGATTTGATGAGGTAATGTCATCCTTGCCGAAGGCAAGGACTGGGGAAGTGGAGTGGGGGGGGGGCAAGAAAGGTACTCGATTAAACCCTCCAAAAAAGAGCTGCAGCTCAGAGAAGTAGAAAAGGAGAGGATGAGTTTTACTCTACTATTTGTGTGGATGAAATTCAGCTTTATGAAAAAAATAATGTCCCTGTGACATCCACGCAAGAACATATGTGATCAAAAACATATAAAAACAGTGCTGCGCTTATGATTAAGAATATACATAGACAGATATAGTCTGACAAAGTGAAAACACCACAATAAAAAATGAACAGAAAATAGTGTAAAACAGTCAGAGTTGGTCAAATAAGTCCATAAAGTCCTTGAGTAGGATCCAGTAGTTGATGGTGCTCACAAAGATGTGACAAAGAAACGTTCACCCTCAAACCACATGGACAGCCTCTTTCTAAAAAGATTTGACCACCATCTCCCAACTTCTCCCATTTGTATTCAAACTCAATGGTTAATCCTGACGCTGTGGTCAACAATACTCCCAATAGATAATGGTCAAAGAGAAAGACAGAAGCATCTCATAGCGTAGTAAGATTGGAAATAACTATTTATTTAAAGATAGATTCATAGATATAAAAATCCACATTTCAGTAAAAAGTTTAAAACCGAGAAAATGGCAGCTGTGTCCCGGGGTGCGATGACATCACATGCCGTGACTCTACCCTATGCGCTTCATCATCAATAACGTCATCAGACTTATAAAAACACTGTCAGAAGTTCTAACCTTTCCACATTCTACTACATTGTGTTTTTTGTTTGTAAAGAGAGATTTTCAATCCTAACATCCTGACATGACATTGGAGGTAGTCACCCCAATAGGAACACAGGGAACAATAGAAACCTAACATAGACTCTTTTTTTTAAATTTTATTTTCCACATAGATATTTTCATATACAGTAAAACCTTGGATTGTGAGTAACTTGGTCTGCAAGTGTTTTGCAAAACGAGCAAATTTTTTTTTCCATAAATTTTGACTTGATAAGCGAGCGATGTCTTGATATACAAATAGTGTCACGTCACAACTGAGTATAAAGGAGAAGAGAGGCGCCTCTAAGTGTAGCAATATGGTTACATTTATGAAGGTTCAACATTTAGCAACTCACATGGTTGATGATTAAAACATGCACATCTAAGTATGCAGGAATCCAGGTTAAGACTGTCCACATAGAACATCCTCCACACCACCACCGCCATCGAGGTCATCTCTTCCACGCTGTTCTCCACAAGTGCTTCAAGTCTTGCTTTCAGATCGCTCTACTGCAGGGTAGTCTTCCTGGTCATGACTGCAGACTGACAGTGGTGAGAGCCGGCAAGGCGGAGGTCAGTCTATGTGGACAGCTTTACCCCGCATGTTTACGTACTTACTGTGCCTGTTTTAATCATCAATCATGTCGCTAAATGTTGTACCTTCATTAAATGTAACAATATTTCTACACTTAGAGGCACCTTTCTTCTCTTTTATGCTCTGTAGTTCCTGCTGGATTTTGCTTCCAATCCTATTGTGGAGGCTGCCATTTGTGGATGGACATTTTATGGTTACACAATCTATCACATTGCTATAATCTTTTTATATGGACTTTAAACTGAAGGACTTATGAATAAATGGTTGTGCAACGAATCATCTGAGTTTCCATTATTTCTTATGGGGAAATTTGCTTTGATATAAGAGTGCTTTGGATTACAAGCATGTTTCCAGAACGAATTATGCTCGCAATGCAAGGTTTTACTGTATTTAAAAGCCCATTTTTTCTGGACGTTTCCCTGAGTGCTCCCCCTCCCCTGCTAAATGTCCCCCAGACCGAAATTTATGGGGGGGGGGGATAATACTTTATTTATATTTCTTTAAGCTAAGTCTCTTTCCTTCTCTTCTCTGGGGTGGGCAGGCCTCAATGACATAGAGATTGGTGTTAACTTCTTTGTACCATTACAATGTCAGTACAGTTAATCCTGTTAAGTTCAGAAAATGGGACGAAAAATACCACTTTCTAAGCAATCGTACAAAAATCTGATCTTTAGTACACAGCTTTCGAGGATCAATTACGACAGTTCACCCATAATTATAAGAAGGGACAGGATCGTACGATTTTCATGAAATCAATGCAGTTTTCATCCTAAGAAAAATTGTAAGAACAAGACTATGCATGCCCAGAAACGAAGGCATAAATTACTATACAATACAATACATTACATCACTTCCGAAGTTGTACTTTTTCGTAAGTTGAGTAGCCTCTTCATCCTTTTCAATATCAGACTAGCATGCAATAAAAAAAAAAAACAGACAATTTTTCTGATATTCTCATCATGTGTATGGACCTTGCGTTGTGACAAAGTCTTTTCAAGGGGGCAGGCCCATGACATCCTCCTCTATGTGCTCCTGGTTCAACCACCCTGGGTGTCATTCAAGTCTGAGGACATCTGCTGGCAATAAGAGATTACTGCAGATAGAACACCACAGTGGGGGTGAGTACTAACATCATAGCCTTTATTTTTTTTTCTTTTGCACAGGAATATTTAAAAAAATAAAATAAATTCGCTTAGAGTTAGGCTTTAATTGCTCAGATATTAAGTACTATGAAAGTGAGACTAGTACATACATACAGTATATAGAAGGAAAAACGTATTTTCAAGAATAAACAGTCAATATATTTTTTCCCATATATACTTTTGTCTTTGTTAATCCTAATATTATCCCACGTGTGTTTACTAAGATAACCAGAATTCAAAGATATTTAAAAAATAAATAAATAAAATAAAAATGCAAATGAATATTTCTTTAGGCAATAGGTGAATATTCAGGCAGGAGATAAATTGTATTCAGCAGTTGACGTTTTCTCGGAGCCTGGAGTTTATTGGTTAAATTTCCTATGGTAAACAATAATTTGAGATCCTGAGAATTAGTTACTACCTCAAGTCATTGACCTCTTCACCTGCCTGCAGTGCTAATGGGGAAAATAGAGGTCTTTTGGCTACTTCATTGAACTGCATTATACAAATTCCCAGTTTCCTCATTTAGTGTTGTTAAACCACACATTGCATTGTTTACTACCCCTGGACATAAATCCTTTTGCATTTTCACCCAGAGAGAACACAGGTAGAAAAAAGAAAAAATACAAAAGCAAAATTATTATGGAAATTTTATATTGGATATAAAAGACACACAATATTACAGCTCAGTAGAAATCATTACATTTTTAAATCTATAAAGATATTGTCAGAAAACTTGTGAGACAATAACTTCCTTTGCACAGGGAAGAGTTTCGGGGGGGGGGGGAGTCGAGGAGGGGTTATGAAGATGAGGAGGGGTTATGTAGATGAGGTAGAGAGAGATGAAGAGGGGTTAGTGAGGAGGAGGGGGACGAGATGAGGATGGGTTATGGAGATGAGGATAGAAGGAGATGGTGAGGGGTTATGGGGATGAAGAGGAAGAAAAGAGTGTGAGGGGTTATGGAGAAGAGGAGGGGAAGAGATTGGGAGGGGTTATGGTGATGAGGAGGAGAAAAGATGGGAAGGGGTTATGAAAATGAGGAGGGGGGAGAAATGGAGAGGGGTTTTAGAGATGAGGACTCAACCTCAGTACAACCAGCCTATAGGAGAGGGTAGTAGATGAGGAGGATGGGTTATGGAAATGAGGGGGGAGGAGATGAGGATGGGGAAGAGATGAAGATGGGTTACAGAGATGAGGAGGGGTTATGGAGATGGGGATGGAAGGAGATGGTGAGGGGTTATGGTGATGAGCAGGGGGAAGAGATGGGGAGAGGTTATGAAGATGAGGACTCAACCTCAGTACAACCAGCCTATAGGAGGGGGTATTAGATGAGGAGGATGGGTTATGGAAATGAGGGGGGAGGAGATTAGGATGGGGAAGAGACAAAAAGGGGTTATAGAGATGAGGAGGGGGGGGGAAGAGATGAGGTGGACAGATTATGGAGATAACAATGGGAGTAGATGGTAAGGGATTATGGGGTTTGAGGAGGAAGATTAGATGAAGAGGGGGTATGAACATGAGGAGGAGAAGAGATGGGGAGGGGTTAGGAAGATGAGCAGGGGGTGGAGGGGAAGGATTATGGAGATGAGGACTCAACCTCAGTACAATCAGCCTGTCTGGGTTTGTTCATACAATCGCTGTCGCTGGCTATAGCTGGCAATAGTAATTAGTGCATAGTGATGGGCGGGGAAACCTCTCTGTTAGAATAGAATACAATAAGGAAGCGCAGGGGTATTCCACCTTTAGCATTGACTGGGGAATTGAGCAGGTTTCTTTCTTTAAACCCATGAAAAGAAAATTGCATGAGCTAGGGCCTGTAATGTTCTGGTACCTCTGGTACCCTTATTTCCACATTTCTCTCTTAATATTGCGTCCCATCTTGCTATCCAAATGGAACGCATACACCTTTAAGGGCAATGACGTCATCGCCGGGCGCCGCTATGAGCGGCTATTTCAATCGCCGGCTTTCTCTCACTCATTGCTCGTTCAAACCGCATGTTGCCTTGTCTTGTCCAATGCTGCCGGAGCTTCAAGCTATTCCCCTCGCCTGAACAAGACCGGAACCTCGCTACCGATCCAGTATCTCGCTACCGGATTACTCCATTACTCTTGGACCTTGCTACTACTAACCCATCTAGTGATAAGTACCCCGCAGGGGATTCCTTCCTCAACCTAACTTTCACTATCTACTACTGCATACTAAAGGGACTATTACTATCTAAGCTATTTCTATCATCTGCATAGATT
The DNA here is from genome assembly GCF_965119305.1 of Pelophylax lessonae. Classification (NCBI taxonomy): domain Eukaryota; kingdom Metazoa; phylum Chordata; class Amphibia; order Anura; family Ranidae; genus Pelophylax; species Pelophylax lessonae. The sequence goes on from NC_138770.1 coordinate 92,395,388, forward strand.
GCTAGCTCTTGGGACTACCATCACCTATCATTGCACTAGGTTACTCTCTCTTGCATACTTCATCTGCTGTCCCCTACCACCTGTTACTATACATGATTGCTAAAACCTATCTGCATACTATCATCACCTACCACTCTCCTGAATACTACTACTAAGTGCTCACCATTCTATTGCCTGTCTCTCACCTCTATTCTATCATATACATTCTATCACTCCAGGAACATCATATTGAGTGTATGTATATTTGCATAACAGGCTGTACACAGTGATGAAGTCCTGAGAGTTGGATATGTTGTTCAACACATTCTCTACATGACTACTGAGTGTAATAATTCTGCAGCTGCAAATCCATTCACTAACAAAAAACGCATGAGCGTTACAGGGCCAGCCTTACTCTGCTGGATTGTCAGTCTATAGTTCCAAGGGGGTGTTCCTTTTGTGACTATCCTGCCTCCTAAGCACTGCCCAACACTGTTGCACCCCCAAGCACCGCCATTCAACTCTTTTTTTTTTCAAAAGAACAATGAAACAAATGACTATGCAGGTATTAATATACTGTAGCAGTATACTGTAAAGCTCTGCACATGGAGGAGACAGTTGAAAAAAGGGCCTTGCAAATCTTTATATAAAATATTATAAAAAGTTTAGGACACAAGGGCTAACTCTTCTCTACCCTATCCAAAATGTTAAAAAATCCTTATCCTTTATAAACCTGCAAGGCAAAGTTACCATGTGCTGGTATGCATGGCATACTTAAAACAAAGCCCCTCCAGTGGCATGCTGTCACCGCTGACAGGGCTTCCATCTTCACCCAGTCTTCCTTCCAGGTTAGCAGGCTCCGGTTCTTTGAATGGATGACGTTGCGGTATGTCGTTCCTTTAGAGAGCATGCACCAGTGATGTCCCCAGCAACTTCACAAGTAAATATCTCTTAAACTATGCACGTTTAGGAGATATTACTGTACCTATATGTAAGCCTTACTATAGGCTTACGTCTATGGGGGTTTATTTCCACTTTAAAACAAAGTCCATTTAACATTTTGCCACCTTTCCCCTGAACAACCCCCTCCTCCACAGAAGCATATTTACTGCAATATGATGGCCATGATTCTACCCTTTATATGGGCATATGTCCTGAGGCTGAAGATGGACCCATAGAAGTTTATGGAGTGGTAATGCTCAGATGCAAGTTTCTGGATGTAAGCAAATAACAGAACTGAGGCCAATGGATTAGTAAGTATTCATCTGTGAAAAGGGTTAGGTTGGGAGAAAGGGGGAAATAGATGTACTTTGTTTTGCATTGTCCACAAGACGGGTAGTAAAGAAAAATTCTCTGCCATTGGATACAGATGAAAAAAAAAAAAAAAACAGTGGTTTTAACTATGCACTAAAAAAAAAAAAAAAAAAAAAAGGTTTTGGCTATAGCAGTAGATTTTATACCACTAATCGGAATTTACTCTACTGGGACTAGTACAATATGGATTTTGATTGATTGTGTTCCAGCCTTTAAGAATGAATACTTAGGAAAAAAAAAGGTCTTCACTAATTAACATCAAGTGTTTTAGAAAACGGTTTTAATGTCAAAGGACGAGGAGTAGACAGGGGTCGCAATTGCAACTGGGCCTCAGTTCCTTGGGAGACAAAATACAAATACAGTCAAAAGAAACAAAAGAAAAAAAAAAGATTGAGTGCTTCTTAGAGAGTGGATTCGGATGAACAATTTCCCTTTGCAGGTGGCCAATAAGACACAGTAGACTATATCCCGGCAAATAAACTTGGGTATCAAGATTCCACAGTATGTTCACCATTATGTTTTGAGTGCTCAGGTTCTGGGGAGAGAAAATAAATATACAGTCAAGAGAAAAATAACAACAAAAAAATGTAGCTCTTCTAAGGATATGAGTGGATTCAGATTGGGAATTGAATCGGTCTCTATTAAAGTGCACGTATCTATTTGGCCAGCATCAATAATGGCGCTTTTCCACTGCATGGAACCGAACGGTTCGGCTCGCTTTTGTGCTTTTCCACTGCTGGTACCGCATGGTATAGCGTAGGAACGGTTCGGTACGGTACGGTACGGCGGCGCTTTTCCACTGCATGGAACTGAACGGTACGGCTCTCAAAAACAGTACCACCTCGATTGTGGTTCCAACAGGTACCATACCCGGTACCATATCCCACAATCCTTTGCATGCAGTCACTACTAGCCACTGATTGGTCAGAGAATCCCACCCACCCCGTTGTTATCCCACCCACTTAACTTTAGTACTATTTTAGTGGAAAAGCAAACCATACCGTACCGTACCAAACCGTTCCAACGCCGTACCATGTGGTACCAGCAGTGGAAAAGCAAACCGGGCCAAGCAGGGCCGAGTAGAGCCGAGCCGGTACTTGCAGTGGAAAAGTGCCATAACTGTCCGTATTTACCTTCAGTTTATTAGAGACTGGATCAGCCACGGTTATTCATCAGGTGTTTTATTGAAAGTTAATCACATTAGGGAGTGTCTTTTTCCTTTCATTTACTACAAATATAAGATCATGTTCAATTTAATATCTGGTAACTCCTGAAGAGGAAGGGTGAATGCTCTGAAATGTGTTGAATTCCTAACTGATTTTAAAAAAAAATGGAGTTTTATGTTATTAAATTTTACCAAGATGAACCTTATTTGTTCCATTCACTGCAGATATATTGTATCAAACAGTGTTTGTGCCAAGTTGATTTGCAGACAGGATTAGAATCTGGTGTAAAAGGAGGCTTTTGAATGGCTAGTAATGGCACCAAGAGCACAAGTCCCTGCCCTGCTTCTCCCAGAACACCTGCTTGAGGTTTTAACCTTCCTCCATCTTATGCCAATCTCCTTGCCAGGGACCACTTCACGACATTCCCAGCCAATGACCTTTATATCCCAAGGAAGGAATGTCCACACAAAAGTTATAATTGCTGCAATTTACTGGTGTTAAAAATTGGGTGGAGAGTGGATCTCTGTCTACAAAATTCTGACACTGTCCCCTAGAAATTCAATACAGTGTAACCCAGGTCTGGCAGGGAAACAGGGAAAGGGGAGGGGAAAAGGGGAAGGAAGGGAAAAGGAGGAAGGAAAATTGCCAGCAAGTCCTGGAAATGGGGATTTGAACGTGCCCAAAATATCCAACAAAATCAATTGAAAAATATGCATTTTATGTATGATACAGAAAGATAAAAACGACAGTCAATGTTAACATATCAGAATAAATTCATGTATAACATAACATCATCTTGGTGGAACAAGAAAATTTACTGGTGTTACTTTGAGATGGCATTTCAGTCACCTCACATACACATACTAACCGGGGGTCACTTGACAACATTTTGTCAATCATATATTGTGGACGATCCGCAGCAGTCACATGTGAAAGCAGCACACAATACATTTAGTAAGCCTTCTTCCCTACTGACTCTCTCCTCCTGGGGTTATTAATACTCACTAAAAGGGTCCAGGTTTGCCTTAGGCTGTCTGTATCCAGCTCACCACTCCTTACAAGTAACTTTCCTGGATCACTGCTGTCGCCTCTGGCTTAGGTACATTTCTCCCAGGTTCCCCAGGGAACACTTGGCCTTGCATAAAAGGCTTTTTGTAACCCAATCTAGCTTCCTCCACCATAAGAGTCAGGGTGTCTGCAGCCAGCTCTTTTGGGTGCAGTCCTACCTCACCTTGTCCTCCAGTCTTGTCCAGGGCCTCAACTAGCTGCCTTCATCTTCCTGAAGGTGAGGTTTCTGGTCCCATGCCCCAACTGCACTAAGGCTTCTCCCAATCTGACTTGTACATGGGCACTGGCCCACCCATAACTTCACTATAGTGGAGGGTCAAGCTAAAAGGGACCTAAGACCTGATGACACTATTCTCTGTAACCAGACACTATTCTGGGACAAAGCCACCTGGTGGCAGACTAGCAGCTGCTTACAAGTGAGTCCTTTCCTGTTGGTATGTTTTACTGCTGGTTACAATTACACTTATTTGGCTTTTTCTTTTTTGCTAGCGCTCAAAGAATATCATGAATATACTGTGGAATCTTGATACCCAGCTTTGTTTGCCGAGATACATACTATTGTGTTTTCTTGGCCACCTGCAAAGGTGAGTGTTGTACATTGAATAAAGTATAACTAAAAGAAAAGCGCTTTTTGGTTCTGGACAGGATGGAGGGGAATTAGAACCGCTGTCAAGTTTTTATTGCTCTCTGTGCCCCTTGTTAGGGAGATTCACCCCCTCTATGTACTGTATACCGTTATCACCGAAAGTGAATGAAAACCCTGAACTTTGGGTTTTCCTCAGAACAGTAATAGATGGGGAATCTTCCAATGGGAACACTAGTTCTGGTGACAACAACAGATCCCCTCACTTTGGAGGGATTTCCTCTTACTTCCTGATTTGGTTATGGGACAGGAAGTGAATGGTAAGCTGACAGGGGTTATAACCCTCCCTAAGTCTATCCAAAATTAAAAAAAAATGTTTTGCCTTTAGTTCTACTTTAAATTCTTCATCCCATTCATGATACCCTTGGACGTACTCCATCTTTTTTTTATATCAATATATATTCTCCTGTGAGGCTTAACAGTGAGCTGATTGAAGAGGTATTATTATACAGGACGTTTGTAAAGAAAAAAGAGGTGCAATGCTTTCTCAATGTAAATCCCTATGAAGTGACTGACTACGCTGCTAAAAAATAATTAACCTCTGAAAAGCTTGAGATGATAATTGGTTTATCTAATATTATCATCATCTGAAAAACAGAATCAACAGCCCTTTAACCTCCCTGGCGGTATGAATCTTTTGGATTTTAGGTGCTGAAAGTGGTACCATTATTTTGCATATAATTCTTGAGAATGAGCAGCCCAAACCAACTATTTACATATTTTTTTTTTTTTACTGTGCGTTCTTCTTTATAACATCTCGGGTATGATAAAGTTTGAAACACAAAATCATAAATTATAATATAATAAAAACTATAAATAAGTTAAAGTATGTATGTATGTATACATATATATATATATACATATACGTATATATATACATATTATATATATATATAAATATATATATATATATATATATATACATATACATATACGTATATATATATATATATATATATATATATATATATATATATATAAAATAAAAATATACATAAAAAGTACAGTAAAACTGCAGGAAAGGGCACTGGGGGGCAAACTAATGTGAATTTATTTTATTTTGAATGGTATCAGTGTGTTTGGTGTGTTTTACATTTGAATTTGCCGCCGGTTCCACCCCCCTGCGAACGTCACGTCGCAGGAGACGGAAGCCGGGGCATGGAGAGGATCGGGAGGAAGATCCGCCGCCGCATACCGCTCGCATACATCGCTGGATCCCGGTGACAAGGTAAGTAACCTCTTTTACAGGATCCAGCGATGCTTCTGGCGGTACCCCGAGTGTGGCTCGGGGTTACCGCTTTGGCTCTGAAATTTAACCCCGAGCCACGCTCGGGAATACCGCTAAGAAGGTTAAAGTATTAACAAGGTCTAAAATGTTTTTGCTGCTGTGCCAGCTCCAGGTGGTCGCCTCCTCTCCTTTTCACTCCACCTTCTCTGGTTATACAGTCTCCTTTCAAGGAGCTCCACCACCAGGGAACAAATACCAGAGAAATCCACAATGGTGTAATACTGTGTTTTAAATAAAAGCAAACAACAAAAAATGCGCACCTGTGTTGGGGGTGCTGTTGACCTAGGCACAACGTAAGTCACCCCTCTATACAGCTTGGAACATTCCACTTCCTTCCTTAAAGCGTAACTCCCCTTTTGTTGAGAAGAAAATGTACATTGCAAGGATTTTAACAAACTTTGTTGCAGATTCCTACCTTTTATTTTTCTGACAAAATCCGTGTGTGTTTGTCTGTGTCCATGTTGGAAAGTGTATCTAATTGGAGTGGTTTCATAATTATCAATCATCTGTGCACCCGCAGGGCACTAATGAGACAAGTTGCTGGGCCTGCATCCCTTTAGACGTGATTTCCTAAATGAAGTATCTCACCAAAAATGAAATTTTTGTTGCAGGGGATGCCTGACATCTGACTTGTATCTTAGTGCAGACTTCTAGGAAAATCAGTGAGCCAATCACACAAGCAGTAAATTATGTTTCTGGGGGGCATTCTGTACACATTCTGTGTACAGAGTACAGAACATCTCCAGGTAGCTATATTGCATTGTATTTTCAAAAAAATACAGAGATGCAGATTGAAAAGGAAAAGGTCATTTTTAATAACATTTAATTACAATATGACTTGTGTCACAATTGTATATACTATATTATTTTTTCTTTATTTGCTATTTTTTTATTACCAAAGTGGAGTTACCGTTTAACATGGAGTTGCATTCCAACTGGCAAAAGGGACATCACTGACATGAAGCCACATCCAACGCGTTTCGTTTTTTACTAAACGCAGGAAGCAATACTACCATTATGAATAGATAAATCACTAATAAAACATGTGTTAGCTCAGAGGATAGTGCCATTGTGCCTAAATAATGACTTAGTCAACTGAAAAAAATATCAATGATCCATTACAATAATGTCAATGTCCATGTGATCCAAACAATCCTAGTTTTTCCAATAGTAGTGATGTGAATTTAGTCCCGTTACAAAATAATTAGCACCTCAAAATAAGTGCCTGTAATTTCACACACTTTGTGCCACCATTGTGCTCTGTGCTCTCTGGCCTTTCACCTCCAGGTTGATGTCATATAGCATATATATGATTATCCTTCTAGGTTGAGATGGTGATCATCTACTCTTCCTTCTCTTTGCTTCTATTGGGCTCTCTGTTTGGACCTCCTATGGGATCCAGTACTGAGGAGTATTGTGCCTTTATGGTGAAATTGGATTTATACTGCCCTATTGCCTTGCTCGTATGTAGTGGTGATCAAATGGGCCTCTTATGGTGCAGTGTTAAGGCAAAATAAAGAGTTATTAAAACCAAATGCACTTTCAATTTAAGAGCTTTAGATGTGCTACATTACGAAAATCTTGGGCTTTACATCCACATGATGTCACTTCAAGTTGGCGTCTGCCTACTCTCGCCCTACGCGTTACGTCACGGTCACGAGACTTCTTCTCTGAGTCGCTAAGTCAAGGTAGGCTCATTATTTCTACAATATTTACAGCTTTGAGTAGATCCGTCATCTACCATTGTGAAATAACTGTTTGCATATGGTTGGACTTAAATAAAACAATTATCTGTATAATTCCAGTACTATAAACCTGGTCCTTCCCACTCCGTGTTGCTGTGGCTATGAGAATGCCAAAACAAACAAACCTTTCTGGTGCTGAATTAATTCAGGGTATGGTGATCAACCTTCTGGATCCTGGTTATTATGTGTGTTTTTGGAATCAACCAAAAAACACCATGAAACCATATAGTAAACTTTTCCTGTGGTAGATATTTAAAGCAAAACCATATTATATTTAGTGAGTCTTATAATACTTTTTCCCATTTAATTTTTTTCAATGCATGCTCTAATAAGTAAAGTAGGGTACACACCAGAAAATAGAGTGAACATTTTCGTATAAGGAACGATCATCCGATTTTCTGATGTACGTATACAACTTTCGAATGCCGATTCAGACCTTGCAAACAAAAATTCCTGGAAGCAAAGAAAACAAAAAAGGGCACACCGACCTAGCGCATTATCCTCAATAAAAGGCTTTATTTATGTAACATTAAAAAATGGCTACTCACAGACGTAGATAAAAGTATATTATATCAAGCTAGATTGCTCAAATGTCCGGGTTTAGTCCATATAATCGTCCATAACCGATGAGATGACGGCTGACACGTTTCAAGGCCTAGCCTCTTCCTCAGAGCCCCTATGGCTAGGCCTCAAAACGCGTCAGCCGTCATCTCATCGTTTATGGACGATTATATGGACTAAACCCGAACATTTGAGCAATCTAGCTTGATATGATATACTTTTATCTACGTCTGTGAGTAGCCATTTTTTAATGTTACATAAATAAAGCCTTTTATTGAGGATAATGCGCTAGGTCGGTGCGCCCTTTTTTGTTTTCTTTGCTTCCAGTACCGGTGGACTACCCCAGTCCGATATGGGCAGCAAGACCTTAGCCATCTGAGAAGCCAGTTGTGAGTCCCGTGAGGAGTGTGGTCGAGGGGTTTGGATACCAAGCGCAGGAGAAGGGTGGTCACACCTTTTTGTTTTTTGAAACAAAAATTCCTGAAGGGACAAACTCCTAAATGTTTCTTGTATGTGAACAGAACTAATGAGAGGAAAGAAAAGGAAAGAAAAAATCGGATAGGAAATACATGTGCATGATTGGAAACAATAATCAACAATATAATCTGTTTACAACATTTTTATGTCAAAGCAGAAAATGCCTTTATCGTACGAGATTTTTCATACAAAGGGTAGCACCCTCAGGTTCAACCAGCTGCAAACAATCGTGGAACACCAGACAATCGCCCGTCCAATTTTCTTAAAGTGCGCACTCAACTTCAAACCTACTCTTTTTGCACACTTGACTCTCTTAGCAGACTGAAAATCCAGATATGTCTATTCTCTGCTAGGAGAAATAAAGGTGGGGTTTGTCCCTCCTCTGATCATTCAGCTGCCTATTTACAACACTGGGTATTTACAACATAACAGTAAATCAGCCCTCTTAAATGCTGGAGTTGGTGCCTCAGGCTTGCTTCTTGCTGACTGTAAAAGTGTTGCAATTCACCTCCAAGGGGAAAAGTCAAGGTGAATAAAAGAACAGTGTTTCTTCGTTGGTGAAAGCATTGGGGTCAGTTTGAATGAATTTTGCAACAAATGTTACATACAGTAATTTGTCTTTCATCGCTGGTGGTTACGGATTAGTTCTCGGTTTCGTATGAACAAAAGTTAGGACTGGATTTTGCTTGTTAGGGTAATTGTCATATCCAAGATCTTTCAGCCTATTCACTTCATATATAGTGGCCGGTTTTTCTCCCCCTACTATATATGACAGATTCCTTCTTCCACTGAGAAAGGTTGTTATTGAAGTGGCATGTGCTGGCTCCTGCCCTGTCGTTAGCAACCAGTGATGTCACCCAGCCCCACTCAATTAAAAACAAAAAAAAAAAAACACTGGGGTCCCCCCCATAAATATTACCAGACCCTCATTTTTTTCTGTTTTTCTATGGGTCCCCGATTAACATCTATACCAGACCCTCATCTGAGTGAATGGTCTGGTACAGATGAAATAAGTACATGCATTTTTTTTGGGGGGGGGGGGGGAAATGTAAGGTTTACATTATATTACATTACAAACAATGTAAGTTTTACAGTACATCGTGGCCTTACCCCTCCACCTGTTCCCTTGCATTCATTGAGAAAATACATAGCATTCTCTGAATGGTTCCCAAGCCCAAGTTCCAAATGCAGCAGGGCAGCTGCTTAGCACAGAACCTGAAAGTAACCTGGAAAATACATAGCATTCTCTGAATGGTTCCCAAGCCCAAGTTCCAAATGCAGCAGGGCAGCTGCTCGGCACAGAACCTGGAAGTAACCAGGAAAATACATAGCATTCTCTGAATGGTGCCCAAGCCCAACTTCGAAATGCAGCAGGGCAGCTGCTCGGCACAGAACCTGGAAGCAAACTGGAAAATACATAGCATTCTCTGAATGGTGCCCAAGCCCAAGTTCCAAATGCAGCAGGGAAGCTGCTCGGCACAGGACCTGGAAGCAATCTGGGATCACTGGAGTAGTGGTGTCTACTTCAGTGATTTTCAGCTTCTGGGGGTATCAGCCAGGTATGGTATATACATAATAACAAACAAAAATTCTGCAAGCGCTTTAATGGTAATATGCAAAGCCGCATGCAATGGGTGTAAATATACAAATAAACACCAGCTAAATGTGCTCATTACAAGAGAAACATCTCATTCAGGTAATTGGTCATCTCCTCACTTGATATTCCTAAAGAGAGAATGCTTTCGCTCTTTAGGAATCCACAATGTCAAGAGATCCAGCAACTCTCATTAAGCCTGTTCACCTACAGCTTGCCTATTGGTTTGCTTCTTCAGCTCATGGAAAGTTCATTGAGATTTTTTTCTCAGGGATCCTGAGTCACCTTGGTTTATAGGTTTTTTGACAAGGATCAGAGAAGTGCTTAGTAGTCCACAAGCTAATCTTTGCACTGTGTTTGGCAAAGCCAACATTAAAAGGGTGGTGCAGATGACCTCTTGAGTGAACATCTACATCTGCCCTACGTAGGTTCTCACTGGTTTCTTACTCTAAGGAACTACATGTCCCAGCACTTCTCTGTTCCTTGTAAAAAAAAAAAAAAAAAACAAGGTGACACAGGATCCCTGAAAAACATTTCAATTAACTTTCCATGGGCACAAGAAGCAGACCAGTAGGCAAGCTGTAAAAGTGTTGCAATTCTCCTCCAAGGTGAATAAAACATTTCAAGAACACTGTTTCCTAATTGGTGAAGGCATTGGGGTCATTTGGAATAAGTTGTGCAAAAAATGTTACATACAGTATTTTGTCTTTCATGGTGGTTAGGGATTAGTTCTCGGTTCGGTACGAACAAAAATTTGGACTGGATTATGCCTGTTCAGGTATTTGTCATATCCAAGAACCTTCAGCCTGTTGGGCAGGAACTGAACTTCATATATAGTGGCAGGTTTTTCTCCCCCTACTACAGCTTCCTTCTTCCATTGAGAAAGGTTTTTATTAAAGTGGCATGTGTTGGCCAATGTGTATTTAGCAACCAGTGATCTCACTCCGCCACACTCAATTGCAGGGCAGGAATTCCTGGTCATGTAAACAAAGCAGCTGGAGACAGTTAAAAAAAAAAAAAATCAGGGGGTTACCCCCATAATTCTTATTAGGCCTCCCTTTTTTTGAGTTTTTTTTTTACGGGGTCCCCAATTGACATCAATACCAGACCCTCATCTGCGTGAATGGTCTGTTACAGATGAAAGAAGTCTGGTCTTGTGCAATGAATTTAAACTTCATTGTTTTTCTTTGTAAATGTAAGGTTTACATTACAAACAATGGAAATTTTACATTACATCACTGCCCTGCCTCTTTCCTGTTCCTTTGTACATAGCATTCTCTGAATGGTGCCTGTGCCCAGCAGCTGATCTCCTTTGTTCCAAATGCAGCAGGGCAGCTGCTCGGCACAGGACCTGGAAGCAAATTGGGATCAACAGGGTAATGGTGTCTAGACATGTGCAGAACAAATACATTTGCTTCATTACATTTTGTTTTGATTCATTATTTGCATAAATTCATTTAGTTAAATTTGTTTAATCCGTTTAATTCATTTTCGGAATTTGTTTAGTTTTTCGTATTCAAATTCGATTAAAAATTTTCGAAATTCGAATTTGAATAGTTTTCTAATTAATTTGGAAACGTTTTCGAATTAAAAAAGTTTTCGATTTGTTTTCCAGTTTACAAAGACAATAAAATAGAAAAGAAGATAAAGCAAAAGAATAGAAAAAAATATAATAGAATAGAAAAGAATATAACAGAAAATAAAAGAGTAAAAATAGTAGCGAAAAACAGAACAAAATGGAATAGAAAAACAGAATAGAAAAGAATAGAATTGAAAAAACAATAGAATAGAATAGAACAGAATAGATAGAATATAACCATTTCCCCAAATTCAAATAGAATCAATTTGAATTTAAAAAGAATGGAAAATAATAGATTAGAATAGAAAGTAAGAGAATAGTATGGAAAAAACAACAGAATAGAATAGGAAGAATATAACCATCTTCATATTCTAATCTATTCTTTTCTATTCTATATAAAATTGAATTGATTCTGTTTAGATTTTGGAAAATGGTTATATTCTTTCTATTCTATTATTTTTTTAAATTCCTTTGTTTTCTATTTTTTTTATTCTATTATATTCTATTATTTTCTGTTCTATTCTATTCTATTCTATTCCATTCTATGCTTTTCAATTCAAATTTAAATTTATTCTATACAAAATTTGAATTTCAGAAGATGGTTATATTCATTCTATTCTATTCTAGTCTGTTGTTTTAGTCTATACTATTCTGTTATTTTCTATTCTATTCTAATCTATTTTTTTCTATTCCATTCAAATTCAAATTGATTATATTTGAATTTTGGGAAATGGTTATATTTATTCTATTCTATTTTATTCTAGTTGTTTGAATTCTATTCTTTTATATTCTATCATAGTCTATTCTATTCTTTTTTTCTAGTCTACTCTTTTCTATTCTACTCTTTTCTTATGTATTCAGATTCAAATTTATTCTATTTTGAATTCAAATATCAGAAGATGGGTATGTTCTTTATATTTTATTCTATTCTTTTTTTTATTATTTTCTATTCTATTCTATTCTATTCTATTTTTTCTATTTTATTCCTTTACATTCTATTCTATTTCATCATCTTTGGAAACTGGAAAACAAATCAAAAACTATCCGAATTCAAAAGGTTTTCGATTTCGAAAACTATTTGAAATCAATTTGAAAACTATTAAAATTTAGGATGAATTTTTTTCCTTATTTTTTAGATTTGTTTAAATTCAGTACTATTGTAATTCGAAAATTCAGATAAATCCAAATTTCCAAAAATGGAAAATTCGTCCAAATTTCAATTCGGAACTAAATGAATTGCACGTGTTTAGTGGTGTCTACTTCAGTGTTTTTCAGCTTCCGGGGGTATCAGCCAGGTATGGTATATACATAGTAAGAAAGACAAATTCTGCAAAAGCTTAATGGTATAATGCAAAGCCGCATGCAAAAATATACACATGAACACCAGGTAAATTTGCTCATTGGAAAAAAATATATACCTGAGGATAAGGTATATAACCTGCGCCAAGGAGGGATCTAATAGGTAATTTTAAAAGAGCCTAGTCCTATAGTGAGTGATAAATTATGACTTCAAATATGTGAAAGTGTGAAACCTCAGTATTAATCAATAAATTAAATATATATAAATAATTAAAAACAAGTGAATATTCTAAATAACTGTGGTAGCAGCTGCTATAGAAAGTGCTAGTGCAGAATGTGGGAGAAATAATCAATAAAAATCGATTACCTATAGTGCTTGCTGTGATAAATAATGAATAAATATACGTTAAAATTATATAAAACAATAATCCGTGAAAAAGTCTATAAACGTATGATAAGTAAATAAGCAATCAAGTCCACATGTGAGAATAAATATGTGTAAATAAATAACAAATAGTCCAATATAAAATGTAAATTCCAGAACAGTTAATAAATAGATAAAGTGCCGATAATCCTTCTTTTCTTCTTCCCAATAAATTGTGACCCTTCACCGTGAAGAATAAGTGAAATTCAGACTCACCAGAAGACGTGGGTCCTGTATGCCTTACGGCATCAGGACCTACCTTGCTTTGGAGACAATCTCCAGATACAGGAACGTCCCTCCTGGCGGACCCGGATAGCCCTTCCCTGGTACCGATAACGTTGCTGGCTCACTCCAGGGGGTTCCAGCACAGCTCAGCGGATCGGTGGTCCTCCTGTGTAGGATCAGCTCCAGCCACGGGGTATAAGGGACAAAAGAAACTCGGATAGTGCAATATTGTATGTGAATCAGATTTTTTATTGCACACTCCCGGTTCACTCCAAATACATGCAGTCCCAAAGGTAAAAGAGGTGCAAAGTTGAATAAAAGCCACTACAAACGATCAAATGGTGAAAAAAATCCTAACTGGTGTGATATTTGGAGTGAACCGGGAGTGTGCAATAAAAAATCTGATTCACATACAATATTGCACTTTTCGAGTTTCTTTTGTCCCTTATACCCCGTGGCTGGAGCTGACCCTACACAGGAGGACCACCGATCCGCTGAGCTGTGCTGGAACCCCCTGGAGTGAGCCAGCAACGTTATCGGTACCAGGGAAGGGCTATCCGCGTCCGCCAGGAGGGACGTTCCTGTATCTGGAGATTGTCTCCAAAGCAAGGTAGGTCCTGATGCCGTAAGGCATACAGGACCCACGTCTTCTGGTGAGTCTGAATTTCACTTATTCTTCACGGTGAAGGGTCACAATTTATTGGGAAGAAGAAAAGAAGGATTATCTGCACTTTATCTATTTATTAACTGTTCTGGAATTTACATTTTATATTGGACTATTTGTTATTTATTTACACATATTTATTCTCACATATGGACTTGATTGCTTATTTACTTATCATACGTTTATAGACTTTTTCACGGATTATTGTTTTATATAATTTTAACGTATATTTATTCATTATTTATCACAGCAAACGCTACAGGTAATCGATTTTTATTGATTATTTCTCCCCCAAATTTGCTCATTACAAGAGAAACATCTCATTTAGGAAGTCTCATCACTTGATTTCCGATACCATAAGCCCAGGATGCTTTATCTCTTTAGGAAGCCACAATGTCAAGGGATCCAGCAACTCTCATTAGGCCGAATCACCAACAGCATTCCTATTGATCTGCTTCTTCTGCCCATGGAAAGTTCATTAACATTTTTTCAGGGATCCTGTGTCAACTTGGTTTTTTGACAAGGATCAGTAAATGATGGAGGTCAACAGGAGGAACCAGTTAGTGTAGCAGGAGAACCCAGCAAAACGACACAGCCAGTGTCAATTTCCTAGCAGATTTGGCTAGATTTTTCAGCAATGGAGCTGTGTTTGCTGCTGCAGGCTGTAGGAGAGATGACTCTATGCTCTCTTCTTTTGCCTACCTACCTAATGTCCCTCTAGACCAGTGATGGCGAACCTTGGCACCCAGTGGCGGTTGGTGCATTGGGGGCGCAGGGGTGCTGCCCCCCTATCCATGCGTCCAGCCCCCTAATCTACATGCGGGGCGCCGGACGCATGGACTTCAATGGGGCTGTTTTTTTTTTTTAGCCATGTGATTAGAGTCATAGGCTCTAATAGGCTAAAAAAAGGGTGGGCTCAGGGCACAGAGCACTGCGCCCCTAGCCCACCCATTTGTGTCACAATAGCGAATGAAAATTTGATATTGTCACACGGATCCTCCTTCTGGCTAATCAGGAAGTGGGTCTTGAGACCCGTTTCCCGATTGGCCGAAAGGAGAAGCCATGCCATTGGGCATGGAGGAGGAGGGAGGAGACGCTGAAGACAGGAGGAAGAAGCTGAATAAATATACGTTACAATTATATAAAACAATAATCCGTGAAAAAGTCTATAAACGTATGATAAGTAAATAAGCAATCAAGTCCATATGTGAGAATAAATATGTGTAAATAAATAACAAATAGTCCAATATAAAATGTAAATTCCAGAACAGTTAATAAATAGATAAAGTGCCGATAATCCTTCTTTTCTTCTTCCCAATAAATTGTGACCCTTCACCGTGAAGAATAAGTGAAATTCAGACTCACCAGAAGACGTGGGTCCTGTATGCCTTACGGCATCAGGACCTACCTTGCTTTGGAGACAATCTCCAGATACAGGAACGTCCCTCCTGGCGGACCCGGATAGCCCTTCCCTGGTACCGATAACGTTGCTGGCTCACTCCAGGGGGTTCCAGCACAGCTCAGCGGATCGGTGGTCCTCCTGTGTAGGATCAGCTCCAGCCACGGGGTATAAGGGACAAAAGAAACTCGGATAGTGCAATATTGTATGTGAATCAGATTTTTTATTGCACACTCCCGGTTCACTCCAAATACATGCAGTCCCAAAGGTAAAATAGGTGCAAAGTTGAATAAAAGCCACTACAAACGATCAAATGGTGAAAAAAATCCTAACTGGTGTGATATTTGGAGTGAACCGGGAGTGTGCAATAAAAAATCTGATTCACATACAATATTGCACTATTTGTAGCGCCATTGGAGGTGATGGTGCTATACAATTCAAGACTAATCATTTTTACAGTATGTTACCAAATTTGGTCCAACTAGTAGGGCTCAGTTAAGTGTTATTTTCTGTGGTCCCGATTGTTCCTAAAAAAAAGCCTGCTAGATATAAGAGAACTGATTATGGTGTTTAAATTAAATTCTTAAAAAAATTATTTAGAGCAGGCATGTCCAACCTGTGGCCAGTGGGCCGCAGGCCTTCACTTTTTTTTTCTTCTTGTGGCTTCTGTCAGGCAAGGGGCACAGTGGCTGGCCGCAGCGGCCAGCCGCTAACTAGCTGACGGGGCTGATGCATTCTGGGAGTTGTAGTCCACGGCCTTGCTCAATCTCCCGGTGGGTGGAGACTTGAGAGCAGCGCAGCCAGACAGGAAACTACAACTCCCAGATCTTGGAGGCAGGCAGAGGCAGGGCACGCTAGGAAGTCAGGACATATGTGACTTGATTGAGGCTGTGGGGCTGAGCACTGGCAATTTTACTTGCCCCCAGGACAGGAGCATCCACCCCCCCCCCCCCAGGACTGGAGGAGGCCATGCAGGGACTTGCTGAGCTGGCAGCTGCCATTTTCTGAGGTGAGACCCTGACACCCCCAGATGACCCCCACATCCCATCTACAGTGCCTTGCGAAATTATTCGGCCCCCTTGAACTTTTCGACCTTTTGCCACATTTCAGGCTTCAAACATAAATATATAAAACTGTAATTTTTTGTGAAGAATCAACAACAAGTGGGACACAATCATGAAGTGGAACGAAATTTATTGGATATTTCAAACTTTGTTAACAAATAAAAAACTGAAAAATTGGGCGTGCAAAATTATTCAGCCCCTTTACTTTCAGTGCAGCAAACTCTTTCCAGAAGTTCAGGGAGGATCTCTGAATGATCCAATGTTGACCTAAATGACTAATGATAATAAATAGAATCCACCTGTGTGTAATCAAGTCTCCATATAAATGCACCTGCACTGTGATAGTCTCAGAGGTCCGTTTAAAGCGCAGAGAGCATCATGAAGAACAAGGAACACACCAGGCAGGTCCGAGATACTGTTGTGGAGAAGTTTAAAGCCGGATTTGGATACAAAAAGATTTCCCAAGCTTTAAACATCCCAAGAAGCACTGTGCAAGCGATAATATTGAAATGGAAGGAGTATCAGACCACTGCAAATCTACGAAGACCTGGCCATCCCTCTAAACTTTCAGTTCATACAAGGAGAAGACTGATCAGAGATGCAGCCAAGAGGCCCATGATCACTCTGGATGAACTGCAGAGATCTACAGCTAAGGTGGGAGACTCTGTCCATAGGACAACAATCAGTCGTATACTGCACAAATCTGTCCTTTATGGCAGAGTGGCAAGAAGAAAGCCATTTCTTAAAGATATCCATAAAAAGTGTAGTTTAAAGTTTGCCACAAGCCACCTGGGAGACACACCAAACATGTGGAAGAAGGTGCTCTGGTCAGATGAAACCAAAATCGAACTTTTTGGCAACAATGCAAAACGTTATGTTTGGCATAAAAGCAACACAGCTCATCACCCTGAACACACCATCCCCACTGTTAAACATGGTGGTGGCAGCATCATGGTTTGGGCCTGCTTTTCTTCAGCAGGGACAGGGAAGATGGTTAAAATTGATGGGAAGATGGATACAGATACAGGACCATTCTGAAAGAAAACCTGATGGAGTCTGCAAAAGACCTGAGACTGGGACGGAGATTTGTCTTCCAACAAGACAATGATCCAAAACATAAAGCAAAATCTACAATGGAATGGTTCACAAATAAACATATCCAGGTGTTTTAATGGCCAAGTCAAATTCCAGACCTGAATCCAATCGAGAATCTGTGGAAAGAACTGAAAACTGCTGTTCACAAACGCTCTCCATCCAACCTCACTGAGCTCGAGCTGTTTTGCAAGGAGGAATGGGCAAAAAGTCTTTTGATGTGCAAAACTGATAGAGACATACCCCAAGCGACTTACAGCTGTAATCGCAGCAAAAGGTGGCGCTACAAAGTATTAACTTAAGGGGGCTGAATAATTTTGCACGCCCAATTTTTCAGTTTTTTATTTGTTACAAAAGCTTGAAATATCCAATAAATTTCCTTCCACTTCATGATTGTGTCCCACTTGTTGTTGATTCTTCACAAAAAATTACAGTTTTATATCTTTATGTTTGAAGCCTGAAATGTGGCAAAAGGTCGAAAAGTTCAAGTGTGCCGAATACTTTCGCAAGGCACTGTATATAACCCCCGTTTATCTTGCCCCAGTGCCCACCCAGCAACCTCAAAATAGCTCTCAACACTGTGGGTCCTGCTGCCACGGCCTGTGGATCCTGCTGGCCACGGCCTGTGGGTCATGCTGGCCATGGCTTCTGGGTCCTGCTGGCCATGGCCTGTGGGTCCTGCTGGCCATAGCCTTTGGGTCCTGCTGGCCACGGCCTGTGGGTCCTGCTGACCATGGCCTGTGGGTTTTGCTGGTAGCTAGTCATGGCCTGTGGCCCACAGGTTATGGCCAACTCCCAGCAGAACCTACAGGCCAGCAGCCAGCAGGACCCAAAGGCCATGGCCAGCACCCAGCAGAACCTACAGGCCAGTGGCCAGCAGGACCCACAAGCCATGGCCACCTCCCAGCAGAACCTACAGGCCAGCGGCCAGCAGGACCCACAATGATGGGCACTGGTGCGGCTGAATTGATGGGCACTGGTGCGGCTGCATTGATGGGCACTGGTGAGGCTGCATTGATGGGCACTGGTGAGGTTACAATGATGGGCACCGGCTCTCTACTGCAGCTGCTGCTTCCTCCAGCAGTACCCAACATCATGACCAACAGTACCCGCATGACTAGTTTTACCCACCAGCAGTGCCAGCATTACCCACCAGCATTACCCACCAGCAGTAACCTCCAGCATTACCCACCAGAATTACTCGCCAGCATTACCCACAGCATTACCCACCAGTATTACCCACCAGCATTACCCGCCAGCAGTAATCGCCAGCATTACCCACCAGCAGTAACCACCAGCAGTACCCGCCAGCAGTACCTGCCAGCAGTAATTCCAGCATTACCCGCCAGCAGTAACCGCCAGAAGTCTGTAAAATAAGTAGAAAAGGTATGTGCATTAGCCTGTGTGAACTGTTGCAATGTGTTTTTTAATAACTAGTTGTGTTTTGTCAGAATATGTAATGTCCTTGTTCATACATGTATGAATAAGAACATGACATTCTCTGGCTGCCTAAGTCACACGTGCTAGGGGTGCAACTATCCCCCTGCACATAACTGTAAATATCCCAGCATGTGCATTGTTTCTGACTCCTACCACCATGACCACTTCAAATCACTGAAGTGGTCATGGTGGTTAGAGTGTTCCTTTAATATTTCTCAGAAGAAGTAAATCTCTGTATATTGATTCCATTTCATTTGATCATCCTCTAGTTGTGTTAAATTAGTGCGAGGGGGGCGTCAGTGTTTTATTACTTATATACTGAACCTTAACTATAGTATATATTTTATATGCGGCCCGAGAAAATTTCTCTACACTCAATGTGGCCCAGAGAAGCCATGATTTAGAGGGTGTGTTACAAAGTTACATAGGTAGTCTGGCTGAATAAAAAGCCACAAGTCCATATACTTCAACCAATAAAAGGGAAAAAAAATAATTTCAACCCCATATACACAATCCTATACCCAGAGTTAATCCAGAGGAAAAAACAACAAAGCATGATCCAGTTGGCTCCACCAGAGGAAAAAAATCCTTCCTGATCCCCAAAGAGGCAATCAGATATTCCCTGGATCAACTCTACCTATAAATATTAATTTCCAGTTATATTATGTACATTTAGGAAATAATCCAGGCCTTTTTTTAAGCAGTTTACTGAGTTGGACAGAACCAACTCCTGAGGGAGTCTATTCCACATTTTCACAGCTCTTACTGAAGCCTTTCCATATTTGCAGATTAAATCTATTTTCCTCCAGACGTAAAGAATGCCCCCTTGTCCTCTGTGTCCTTTGTGATGTCCTAACCACTTGCCGACCAGACCATAGCCGAATGATGGCTACAGCGCGGTCGGCTAATTCTGGGAGGGTGTACAATGAAGTCCTCCCAGAATCACACTTCCCACATGCCCACTGGGACCCGGCGCATCAGGGATCATGGTAAAGGGCCAAAGACAGCGGGCCTTTACCATGTGATCGCTCCGCCCAATGATGGAGCGATCCGTTGTCAACAAACCGACGCATGTCTGGTTCATTTCTCTCCTCCCACGCTGTACACAATGATCGGTACAGTGTGCAAGGAGAGGAGAGAAACTGCAGCTGCACCCATCCTCTGCCTCCTCTACATACCTCAACTATGCCCATCTGTGCCTCATTCATGCCACATCCATGCCTCATCCATGCCTCATCAATGCTACATACATGCCTCATCCATGCCTCATCCATGCCACACCCATGCCTCATCCGAGCCACATCCATGCCCATCCAGGGCACATCTGTGCCCACCCATGCCACCTCAGTGCTCATCAGTGCCACATTCGTGCTCATCTATGCCACATCAGTGCTCATCTATGCCACGCCAGTACTCATCCATGCCATGTCATTGTTCATCCATGCCACGTCAGTGCTCATCAATGCCACATCAGTGCTCATCTGTGCCATATCCATGCCATGTCAGTGCTCATCCATGCCACGCCAGTGCTCATCCGTGCCATATTCATGCCACATCAGTGCCACATCCATGCCACATCAGTGGTCATTGGCGCCACATCCATGCCACGTCAGTGCTCATCCGTGCCACATCCATGCCACATCAGTGCTCATCAGTGCTACATCCATGCCATGTCAGTACTCATCCGTTCCACATCCATGCCACGTCAGTGCTAATCCGAGCCACATCCATGCCATGTCAGTGCTCATCCGTGTCACATCCGTGCCACAAAAATTCATGTGAGTACAGTGTTGCATGACTGAGTAATTGTCATTCAAAATGTGAGAGCACCGAAAGCTGAAAATTGGTCTGGTTAGGAAGGGGGTTTAAATGCCCAGTGGGTAAGTGGTTAAAGTGAATAACTCAACACCAAGCTCACTATATGGACCACTTATGTATTTATTCATGTTGATCATATCCCTCCTTAATCTCCTCTTCTCAAGAGAGAATTAATTCAGTTAATCTGCCCTCATAGCTGAGCTCCTCCATGCCTCTTACCAGTTTAGTTGCCCTTCTCTGCACTTTCTCCAGTTCCCCGTTATCCTTTTTGCGCACTGGTGCCCAAAACTGAACTGCATATTTCAGATGAGGTCTTACTAATGATTTGTACAGGGGCAAAATATTATTTCTCTCTCTGGAGTCCATGCCTCTCTTTAAACAAGAAAGGACTTTGCTTGCTTTGAAGCTGCTGCTTGGCATTGCATGCTATTATTAAGCTTATAATCTACCAGAACACCCAGATCCTTCTCCACTATGGATTCTACCAGTTCTACTCCCCCCAGTATGAATGCTGCATGCATATTCTTAGTCCCCAAGTGCATAACTTTACATTTATCAACATTAAACCTCATTTGCCACATAGTTGCCCAATTAAACAGTGCATTGAGGTCGGCTTGTAAGTTGGAGACATCCTGTAAAGAAGTTTTTACACTGCAAAGCTTGGTGTTATCTGCAAAGACTGAAATGGTACTTTTAATCCCAGGCCCTATATCATTTATAAATATATTAAAAAGTAAGGGTCCCAACACGTTGGGGTACACCACTGATAACCTTAGACCATTCAGAGTAAGAATCATTAACCACTACTCTCTGAATTCTATCTTTTAGCCAATTTTCTATCCATTTACAAACTGATCTTTCCAAGCCTGTAGACTTTACCTTACACATTAGCCGTGTGTGGACACACACACGGCTAATTGTGTGTGGGGAGTCGGGACAAACACTTTTGCAAATCCAAGTATACTACGTCTACAGCCACTCCCCTCTCCAAAACTAATAGGTCTATAGTTACTTGGTAAAGACTTTGATCCCGTGTCATTTTGGATGTGTTTAGGGTAGTCTCGTTTCTTACATTGTTCTTTGTATTTCTGTTTTTTTTTATGTGTGTATTTATTGTTATTTGCAAAGTTATTTTACATATTTTATTTTACGTCTTTTCATGAAAAAAAGAGCATAAACTATTGAGGCTAATCTGGCCATTTTGACAAAAGAGCAAATCCATGATAGTTGAAGAGAGCTTCTGTAACCCTCAAGTGCTTTTAAAAGCCAATTGTGGCCTTAAAAAACCTTTAAAGAGACACTGCCACTTTGCCAATTCATTGTAAAGTGATAGTGTCTTTGTAAAACATCCCTCCCCTAACCCCCAGACACTCACATTGCCAAGGCTCCATCCTTGCAACTACTTTTTATAGCAATTTCTAAAATCTCCTAATGTGGTGGTGCTTGGGCCCACTATACCTGAGCAAAGTTACAGGGTAGGAGAACATATGCTCCTCCATACCTGGAAGCACCACTATTGATACTGGCTACAACAGGGTCAGAAGTGGCAATGGAACACTGGCAAGGTAAGCATAACTGAGTTGGGGTGTGGGGGGGCTTTACAGAGACACTGTCCCATTTTTCTCGGTGGGATATCTGACAGCATTTTAATTAGGGATCGACCGAATATCGGTTTTTCGTTGCCGATACCGATATTTTTGCCACTGCATATCGGTATCGGCCGATATGGGCCGATATTTTCGTACATTTGAAAAAATGTTTTTTTTTTTTTTTTTTTTTTTTACTTGACAGGTACTTTTGTGGAGGGATCTGGGGGTCTAAAAGACTCCAAACCCCTCCTCTGCACTTAAAAGCATTTAAAGCTCCAAGTTTGGCTGTTTTCAATGCTGTTTTTTTCTTTTTAATCTGGCACCGGTACCCGGAAGTGATGTCATGACATCACTTCCGGGTTTTTGCATGGATACCCCCTCAGACCCGAATGCGGCTTTGATTGGGTCTTGGGCCGCCGTGCAGGCTGGTTGCCTGGGTCTCCCGGTGGGATGGGAGACCCGGTGAGCTGTGGAAGGCAGCAGGAGGACATCCATCTCCCGCTCCTTGTAATGACAGTTGAGCTGCTTCTCAGTCACATCGGTTGTCATTACAAGATAGCCAACCATCGGCTATGGATGCAGGTACTGGGCTGATGCCTCTAGTTGCAGGCATCACTCCGGTATAAGCGCTTTTCGAAATATCGGTAATAATGGCCACCTTGGTGGCTGATTCCAATATATTGGGGAAAGTGCATCGGCCCCCGACATATCGGCTTTGCCGATAATTGGTCTATCCCTAATTTTAATAATTATACCTTACCTTAGGGGTTGATTTAGGGCAAATAGGCTGCTCAAGGCAAGACACTTTCCCTGAGCTTAGTGAATTTGGGGAAAATTCACTTTGCAAAGCATACCCAATCACATGCAAGGAGAATTTTAAAAATCTGTATTTTTGCTTGCACGTGATTGGATGATGGAAGTCAGCTGCTCTCCACCTCCTTCACTAAGCCAAGTTAAAATGTTCCCTTGAAAAGTCATCAGCCTTTTTGCCTTTTGTAAACCAACCTCGTTGACTCATCCTATTTTATTAAAATTCAAATTCCTAATTTTGCTCATTTCTATTGTCTGCAAACTCCTTGCCGTTTACATTTTCATGCATGCATGGACAGTGTATTAATGCACGTTCATGTACTGATAATTTGATAACAAGGTTGATTACTAGATCATCTTTTTATTAAGTCACCGTTTCATGTCTGTAGCCAAATACAGAAATAAGGTCTGTTGGCCTGCCAATAAAATGCACATCCCGCCAGAGCGAGTTTCTTGCTTCGTTATTGTAAATAACCAATAAAAAGGTTAACGCATTTTCAACAGGGGAGAAAAAAAAAAATAGGAAGACAACTGACTTTGATCCCCAGTTCAACCATTGAGCGTAAAATTGAACTGCACTATAATTGCTTTCCCTGTGACCGATAAAGTGCTGTAACAAATTTGATGTGTGAATGATAATATCAGCAATCGCCCCCTGGCATTTCTTTGTGCCATTCTTTCAAGGACATCAACGTCCCACAGGGCTCCGGGCAGAAGACATAAGCTGAAGAATGGTTAATCTAGCCGAAGCATTGTTGTTTTGTTGTTGTTATTTTTTTCCCCTTAAATAAAAGCTATGCAATTTGGTTTGAAGAGTACTTATTTCCAGCTAAGGCTTTATCAGTGTTTCTATATTAGGTAATACACTCAG
This sequence comes from Pelophylax lessonae, assembly GCF_965119305.1. Lineage (NCBI taxonomy): Eukaryota > Metazoa > Chordata > Amphibia > Anura > Ranidae > Pelophylax > Pelophylax lessonae. The sequence goes on from NC_138770.1 coordinate 92,419,497, forward strand.
TGTAGTTTCCTTAGGCTACATGGGGTGGGGAGGCTTTGTCTTGTGGAAGCCTCTTTGTTTAAAATTAAAAAATAAGCAAACGCTCTGTCAGTCTTGTTCAGTAAATATCCACAAAGTGTTAAAATAATCTAAACAGACCGCCAACACTTTGTTTGTGCCATAAACCTGCCTATGGCAGGGTTACTTTGTGGGTTGCTTTTCCAATAGTTAGTGTGTCTCGCTATGCAATAGCAAGATCCACTAGCTATTGCTGTCAGCGGATCTGTGATAGTGAGCCTTTATAGATCCCCAGTTCAGGATTCCCCAGGGCGCGAAGTCTAAGCCCCAGATGGTGGGGATGGACTTGCAGCAGGCTGGAACCAGGTCGCGGCCCCCAGGTAGGCCCAGCTGAAGATGTGGAGACTGCTGGCGTGTGCAGAGTAAGCAGCAGGCTTTAAGGATATCCAAGAGACAAGCCGAGGTCAGGACAGGCAAACCCAAAATGGAGCAGGGGATGTTCAAAGGTGAACAGAGAAGCCAAACACCACATGTAAAACGAAGCAAGGTTGAAGCACTGCAGCAAGGATGTAAGAGTATGCAAACAAAACTACCGGCTAACTTGTGACAATTGCATTGCCAACCCCAGTGCTGGGTCTAGGTCATCCACCAGCAAGGAAAAATTTCAAACTATGCATCCCTTGCCCTGGTCATCTTTTGCAGCTGGTATCTATGAGCACATTTTCTAACTGTCTGACAGTTGTTTGGTGCAAAAGAAAAAATTTGGGCAGCCTGCCCCACCAGATTGCCACTACCTGGTGCATCCCCTAGTATGCCACTGGTGCAAACAATGGACCTTACCACCAGAGACATCCTTACTGCTCAGGCTCTTCCTGTTCGGTCGGGCAGTCCCCAGGCAGCAGGGCAGGTCAGTAAAAAATGGAAGGGGTGAAGGCAGGCTCTCAGATAAATTGAATGTACTCTACAGGCTGCTGCCTCACTGTGCTCTCCAACACAAAAAGTCATTGGGCCAAGGACAGCTTCCTCTCCTGCCACCCCCCAGTACCAGCCCTGGCCAAACCAACCCCTCAGCAGCATATACCTACCTTTTGTTTGCTCCTCAGCTGCCTGCTTCTTTTTTGAATGTTGGGAGCCAAAGGAAATCCCTTTTACTTCTGGGTAAAGAGGGCCATGTGACTAACCCTATCTGACCACACTGGGCCATGGCTCAAGTCCATAGCCTCACCTAAGCTACTTCTCTAGTTACTCATAACTCAAATAGCTTTCCTTTTGCATTTGGCAGGTAAACAGGGTGGCAAGAGAACCAAAGTAGGGTTTTTATTGAATACTACACTAAGTCATGTTTCCCAGGTGAGCTCAGGATTTAGTAGTGGCTAACCAGAACACTTACTACATCATGATCCCCAGAAAGCAAGTTCTTCTGCCTCCAGATATCATTGTACAGTAAACCCCCCTCCATTGCGGGGGTTACGTTCCGGACCCACCCGCGAAAAGTGAAAATCCGCAAAATAAAAAAACCCTATTAAAATCCACTGTAGGCATGTTTTTTTTTACTGTCACTGTACTGTGTAAAAGCATTTTGAGGTCTCTAAACACACTTTTAAAACAATAGAAACTCATTTAAGCACATAAAAGATACTGAGAGACATAGCAAGAGCTATGGAAAACACAAAAATATTTAATTTTCAATGATTTATATAGTAAAATAACATTACAGAAAAAAACGCAATATACCGGGACTGCAAAAACTGAACCGCGATGGAGCAGGGGGTTTACTGTATCTCATTGTGTCCACCTCCAGTCCTCGAGGCCTGAGAATAAAACTGGGTTTACCATTAGACACATTAGGTCTATTCCAATAAATGACATAGGCAAAAGGGCTGTTTTTCTATGGCCCATATCATTGGCAGAAATACAGTTTTCTGATAAAAAGCTTTTTTATGCATTTCCATGTTATTCTAAGCCATGTGCATGACAAGCATACACGTTTATGACTACAGAGCAATGAGATGGAAAGCTTATAGATGCCTTTACATGGAGACCAGAAATGTGTGTACTTTCTAGAACCAGAACAATCATGTGTATGAACATTTTTTTTATTTTAACATACATGCATGCACTTTCAAATGGTGCATTTTAATGTAAGAGAGAATAACTTCTGGAAAGCAACCAGGCAAAAGTAAAACCAGATTGAAAATCTGTTTCCACCACAGACAAATTATTATGGGGTATTTTCTACTACCCAAAAATGGAACAATCATTTAATTGCAGAGAAAAGAGACTACTGATATCATAGATTGTGTTACACAACTAGGCTGTTTTATCAGTCTAGCTTTCTTTAATGCTAAGACATAAATAGGTAACATCTCGTGAATGGCAGGACGTAGCTGGGCTTTCTAGTCAAGACATATAAGTTAGTTAATCTTCATAACATTTTTAATAGTGGTAGAGTATCCTGGTTGTATCTCTGTGTATAAAAATGTAGGTTCCAGGAAAATTGTTAGAAATCTATAAAGCCTGACTAAGGGATTATTATTTCAGGTACTTTTATAGCGCTGTCAATTTATGCAGTGCTTTCCATATACATTGCACATTCACATCAGTCCCTGCCCTCAAGGAGCGTACAATCTAAGGTCCCTAACTCACATTCATACATACATGGTAGGGCCAATTTTATACAGGATCCAATTAACCTACCAGCATGTCTTTGGAGTGTGGGAGGAAACTGATGTACCCAGAGGAAACCCACACAGGCACAGGGAGAACATGCAAACTCCAGGCAGGTAGTTTTGTGGTTGGGATTCAAACCAGTGACCCTCTTGCTGCTAGGTGAAAGTGCTAACCACTACACCACTGTGCCGCCCGAAGGGATCTGAAAGAATCCCAAAAGCTAGCATTTATAATACCTGAATGTGATGTTAAATAATATCCTAAAACATCCACTGCTTAATGGCCCTGTAAACTATTTCACATTAAACATTTCTTTACAGTTTTTCTGCCTCCTTGCATGGTCCTCCATGAGTTCCTGAACCTCTCCTTTCTCCCCATGCTTCCCATAAATTTGAATAGCCAGATGCTTAGCCAGCAGAGAGAGCAACTACAGATACTGTGCTGTAGCTGCCTCATGTGCCCAAAAATGATTCTTATCTTGGCTTCAGCACCATTCAACCTGCACTCACCAGGTGGAGCTGGTAGGACTTAAGAAACTGAAAGGACTATTTTGCAGCTGCGTGGGATCATGGAAAATGCAGTTTGCAGGGAACACTGTGCTGTAGAAGTGAATAGGGCTGCAGACTACAATGTTCAGGAAAACACCTGTAAAGAAAGGAGAGAGGAGCAGAGTTTCCAAGGCTTGGGGAGAGATCTTGTGTAAAATAAAGTGGGACAGACCTGCTGCTGGTACCTGTCTGTGCCTACACCAGAGAGGGCTGAGCCTGTGAGGTTCAGAGGGTCAAGTGCTGAGCCAGTGAGGACTAGAGTGCTGGGCCTGCATCTTTAAGAATTGGATCATGAGGACTGAGTTACAAGGAACTGGATTCCTCGGGACTGCAGACTGACAAGCATCCAAAATCCAAAAAAAGGCTCCTTGTGTACCAGAACTGGTAAGCAGATTCAGCTGTGCTTGCCTAACTACAGTACTTTTAGCAATTCAGTACAAATGGAGACTATCCTTTTTGCCTAGCAGCCCCAAAGAAAATCACTGCATGCAGTCTTAAAGAGACAATAATAAGTGTCCCACTGTAAAGATTGGGCCCCACTGTTAGTTAGCTGAAGTGTACAAGTCAGGTGCCAGGTACTGTGTAACTGCCTCACAGGGGTACCCATTTTCAGGAAAATATACACATTCTCATACTCAGGGTGATGTACGCAGAGTACACTCTGGGGCAATGTCTGATCATTTGTTACAGGGAAATACTTTGAGACTGTTCCTTGTTGTTTATGCTGTTCACTTGTTTATATGGTAGAATGTTTATGCTGCCCTTTACCAGTACCGTTGATATTAGTTAGATTTTGCTTAGGACCACTGTGATCTGGATGAACTGCCATGTTAAAGCCTGGTATTCATGTTGGTTAGTTTATTGTATTCAAACTGAATAATTTACCTGTTTATCGCTTTTTAGTATTGCCATTTGCTTTTCATAATATACTTACTCTATTTACAATAAGTAGCCTGGTGTCTATTTGTACATGCTAATCAAGGGGTGGTAGTATACTAATACCTAGGCTCATACAGGTGTCTGCAACATCCCACTATCTAACCAGATGTTTTAATGGGGACAGAGCATTCATAGAGTCATTGTAGAACAGAGACCAGAGAGTATACTCGGGTAGAATTTAAAAAAAAAATCTGAATTTAGTGTCACTTTAAGCTATTTAATAAAAGGTATTACTTAAACTCCAACCTTTTAACATTTTTACTTAAAGTATATGTGTAGTCAAAACTAATTTTTAGGTGGAGAAGAAAAGGATTAAAACACCTATCAGTTTTTTTTGCTATCTGTGTCCCTTCACTTTCTATTCTGGAGATGTAACAGAAAGTGATTGGAAAAATGGAATTCCCATCTTAGACAGTTTTCACCAAAACATATGCCCCCATTGTAAGATTTAATCTCAGCTCATGGTCTGGTGACAACCCTAAATTTTCCATTAGGTTCTGTCTTGGTTATGGTCACAAGGACAAAAAAAAGTGAAGTTCCTACTAATGGGGACACAGAAGGCACTCAAATTTGGACTGGGGTTATAATGCCTCCCTATTTTATCCAAACCTAAAAAAAAAAGGATTAAAACCTCTTTGCTTGAAAATATGCATATAGTTGGTGCTAATTATACATGATTGCAAGTGTCAAATGTCATAATAGGCCAAACCATATATCACAAATCTATCCAATATAATCAAACTAAACCCAGAGTGAGTGCAATCTAACAAAAATATAATGCAATCCAAAAAGTATACAGTATATTGTTTGTGCAATCCCCAAAAATGAATATACCATAAATGTCCATGCAAACATAAAAATATTTGCAAATTTCTCAAAGTGATGATCCACAAACGGTGCTTGTCCACCACTCAACTTCTTTCCCGTGTACAAAAAATCGTGTGTCAACTTGGAGTGCTCCCCCCACCAGGAACAATCTCATTTGGGGTTGTGTGACTGCCACAATCAAGTAGGGTCAAAAATAGCCTTTTAGCCTAACAAGGGCTACATCCATCTCCTCCAACCTTCTCCTCATAAAGGGATCATGACATCCAGAGATCATGTTTTTTTTTTTTTTTACGTTTTAAACATTTTATTGGTTTTATGTATCATGTTTTTATCTGGTGCTTCCAGTGCACCAGACTAATACAGGCATATGCACTCCGTTTCTGGGAAGATTCCATTACTCTCATAAAAAACACAAGCCTTACAGACACTCTCCGGCATCCAGCTCCACACTGGTTCCTGGTGTCGTCATAATCTTGGCCCTCCCCTACGCGTGTCTATTCTAAATGGAATAGAATAGAATAGAACTTCCCGTTTGCCGTTTGTGAATCATCACTTGGAGAAATTTTAAATATTTTTATGTTTGAATGGACATTTATGATATAAAAAGTTTTAGGTATTGCACAAATATATACTTTATGGATTGTATTATATTTTTGTTATATTGCACTTACTTTTGGTTTGGTTTAGTTTGATTATATTGGATACATTTGTGATATATGATTTGGCCTTTTATAACATTTGACACTTGCAACAATGTATAATTAGCACTAAATATATGTATATTATAGAACGAAGAGGTTTTTGACACTATTTATCATATTGAGCACTATTAGCACGGCATTACAGTGGATGTTGAGTTAATTTAGCACATAAATAGGATTGTGATAAGTGCCAGCAGTTTAGCTCATCTGTTTATTGGAGTAAGTAGATTTCAGGATTAATATATATGTTTATAGTTAAAAAAAAGGGCTTTTTATACACTTTAAAAGTTAGTTTAAATTGTTGCATTGTTTAATGGGATTTATATGTTAAATTCAGTTATAATTTTAAAAAAAAATGTAATTACAAACGACCTCTTTAATATTTCAGAAACCTTACAATTCTGTACCATCTTCACCAGATTTGTTTTTTTTTTTTATACTATTATTATTATTTTATATGTGGAATAACATATTCAGAAACGGAAAATGAGATGAATTCTTCAAAGTAAAATAAATAAATTAATAAAATGCACCATAAAAAATGGAGACCTCGATGCGACTCAGTTAGAGCAGAAAGGAAGACATTTAGGGCCACAATTTTAATTCTATTAATTCATTAAAGTCATGGAGTATCTTGAACGGGATGATTCCTATTTCATGTTCCCCACTTGAATTTTGCATGGAGCCCGGAGCCACGAGTCAGCCTACGACTGACAAGCTCACATCAGACAAGAATAGCATGCCTCCCTATCTCTTATTAAAGCCAACGGAAGATTTGTCTGGCTTCGGCAGAAAGCGGTCATGGTAACATTAGGAATCCTCCGTTTGAAATACACATTGGAGAATTTAATGCATTGATTACGTAGAGTGCTATTAATATCAGTTCTGCCTGTGGCAATTTTTCTCTCCGCAATGGGTAAAACTAAGGCATATATGTGTTGTTTTAACATAATTTCCGATGATTGTATTAGCCAATGTTTCAAAGAAACCTTGTTGTGGTCAAGTTGGTATTCTGGAGTATGTAATACATCAACTAGCGACCTGGAGCAAAAATAGAAAGGAATGGTTTACACTGGTTTTCAAGGCAGAAAACTACATGAAGGAGCAAAACACATGTCTGAGGGGTTTGTCAATATTTGCCCCCCCCCTCCCTTTCCGGTTTACCAATACCTATCCCCCCCCCCCCCAAAAAAAAAAAAAAAAAAACATTTTAGTATTTAACTATGAGACATTGGGTTTAAAGTTGGATTTTAAATTGCCATAGTAGCTACTTGATTGGACATAAATAAATAATTACCACCATAATTTGAAAAAAAAAATCACATATTACTGAAAAATAGCGACTGTAGCTATCACGGACATAAGAAAGTAAATGTGAGTCTTTGATCACCATTAGTTGTATCCAAAACACCATTCTCACTGGTTTGGTACCTTTTAGGAAAATACTACAGGTCCCTCATGAACCAGACCCCAAGGGGACCATAACAATAAACACACACACCAGAGGGACCAATAACAACAGATGTAGTACTTTTATAAAAAGTGCCCTGCTGATTTTTCTAAGCACCAAAGACCTCTTACTGCTAGGCTGCCATGATGATAAAAACTCTGGACGACAGGAAGTTGGGTATTTAATGGCCACAGCAGCCCTTAATTGGATATAGATTCAATTATTAACAGCCTAAGGTGAGATAACATATCTTAATTGAAAAATATCTAACTGGCTAACTTTCATAAGACAAGAGAAGGTGGGCCTTTGATTGCCATTTGTTTGAGGAGTTGTTGGGCCCTCTTACTGAAATATTGGGAACAAAGCCCCTAGGGGACCACAACAACCACCACACACCAGAAGGCTCAATACCAACAAATGTACAACCTTTACAAAAAATCAAAAGTAAGGGGGAAAAAGGAAGAATAGCTCCCAAGGATAGTAGGACTTTATTGGCAACCACTGATTATTCTCACAAAAAATGTACAATCTTAGGAAGTGTAAATACCTACAAAATTTATTAGTATAAAATTAAATAAAAATCATCAAAAATGATGAATAAACAGCAGTGCGACAACATACTCCTATGCCAAAAGAACCCACGTGTGGTCCAACAATACACAGGGTCTATATCTAGGGACCAAAAATATGGTCGACCTCCTGTGCCTGAAGCAACAGGGTTCTTATGTGTAGGTATACCCTACGCGTTTCGCTATGCAGCTTCTTCGGGGAATTACATTGAAGTTAAAAGGGCAAGAACAAAGGGAACCACAAAGTCTCCTGAGAGGGGGCTGCAGAGTTGCAGAAGACAATGGAATTGTTCCAACCGGAAAAAGCATTGCATAGGTTCCCTTCCTGTCGTAGAGTTCCAGCTCCTAAGGATGCTATCCGATCTCTATGATTACAGCGTGTCCGGCGGGGAGATGGTGGAGGTGTCCACCTCCTTTACAACCTTTACAAAAAACACTTTGCTAATTTTTAAAGGCACCAAAAAACCCCCTACCGCCAGGCTACCACAACAATAAAAACTCTGGACTATATGAGGTTGGGTATTTTAAGGCTATAGCAGCCACCTAATTGGACATAAACAAATAATTAATAAAAACAATAAAGATAATATATCTTAATCATGATATGTAACTGGGTAACAGTTACATATCAGTGACCAGTGACCACCAGTTTAAAAGGTCTCTGATCACCATTTGTTTCATGAAATAAAAAATTAATTAACAATATAAATAAAGATAACATATCTTAGTGAACTATATCTAACTGGCTAACAGTGACATAAGCAAAAAAGTGTCTCTTTGATCTTTTCTTTGATGAGTTGTTGGGACCTTTTACTGAAATATTGGGACCAGTGGCGGCTGGTGAATGAAAATTGGGGGGGGGGGGGCAGCAAAACCAACAACCCCCCCCCCCTGGCTGGCAATCAAATCTACCACCCCCTACCCCCTCCCAGGACGGAATCCCAGGCCAGCATCCTTACCTGCTCCTTCCCCGGGCGGCTGTGAGTCTCCTCCGGCCGTATGTCCCCTCCCTCTTCCTGCCTCTCTTTTTAGCTAATCAGGACCCTCTTCCTGATTGAAACTTATTATTTCACTTACAGGGGCACTTTTACTTAATCATATAAGCAAGAGCAGGAATAAAGTACGAGGGTACGATTGATTACATATGCCTATGTAAATGTTTATTTAAATACACAATACAGATCTAAAAAATCTATCCAGCTGATCCTACACCAAAGTTCAATGCATATAGTCCAGTCTTAAATTCATGTGCAAATTGAACATCCAAGCAAAGTTACTTTAAATTGGTTATAAACCTTTACATACTGTATACCCAGTGAAGTGACTGACCTCAGGCAATACACAGAGATTAAACAAATCCTCCTACATAAGCTGTACCTGTTTTTCTGCAGCTCTCACTTCTATATCTGTTCAAGTGCACAGTTTACAAAGCATCTCTGAGCTCTAGTGGGCAGGAGGTGAGGATCTGATATCACACACTGCAAAGCACAGAGGAGAGGAGAGCTGAGCATAATCTGAGACCTGAGTGGAGGGACACCCCCCCCCCCCCCCAAACACACACACACACACACACACACACAGCACATAGGGGAACATGCACAGCTGAGGTTGTCAATCACAGACAGTGTGCTGGAGTTCCCCTCCCCCGTCAACCCCCTGTATTCTGTGGGCATTACCTATCAGACGTGACTCATGCAGATGGAAGAGGCAGCAAACAGAAGTTACACTAAATGCTTTGGATTTAGCACCTGTATATTAAATCTCATATGCTGGCTTGTTCTTTATCTTCTGATCAGTTCAGTGGGGCTCTTCATCATTCAACCAACTTTCTGTAAACCTAGAGCAGAGTTTCTTAACCAGGATTCCATGGAACCCAAGGGTTCCTCCAGAGGTCGTTAGGAGTTCATTGGGCAATGAGTAATTTCTGCCTCTCAGATAAGTTCCCAATGACACCATGAATCTTTTTAGCTATCTGTATGGGGGTAATTCTTCACAATGACCACAAGTGTAAGTAGCATTCATCCCACTGACCATCACACTAATGTAGATGTAGTTGTAGATACAGCGATTTTTATCAGGGGTTCCCTGAACCCTGAAAGTTATTTTTTAAGGGTTTCTCAGTGTTGGAAAGGTTGAGAAAGGCTGGCCTAGAGTGTCAAGGCCCAACGCCTGCCTATATGCCCAGAACTTACAAAGAGAATGCTGCAAAGAGCGTTTGAAATTCGCTCAATGCAAGAGGAAGAAAAGGTTGTAGAGGACCTGTCACATTATTTGCCAAAAACACCTGTAAAAAAAGACAATATTACAGATTTATTTTTCTTACGGGTGCAGGGGACTTTAAGGAAAATGAAATGATCGTACATAAGGGATACAGGAAGCAGAGAGAGTAAGAGTTGCTCAGGTATTGCACTTTTGCTAACCCTTTGAAGTTATCTCTGTAATGTGACTGCAGTAGATTACAAAGGTAAATTAAAGCATAACTCCACTTTTGTTGAGAAAAAAAGCATTCCCCGCTTTCTGGGCTGTCTGTCACGCACTGCTCTATGGTCTATCCATAGATTTTCAATTATGTTGAGGTCAGGAGATTGTGAAGGCCATGGCAAAACCTTCAGCTTACGCCTCTTGATGTAATCCCCTGTGGATTTCTAGGTGTGTTTAAGATCATTATCCATTTGTAGAAGCCATCCTCTCTTTAACTTCAGCTTTTTCACAGATGGCATCAAGTTGCCATCCAAAATTTGCTGAAATTTTGAAAGTGTCAATGATGGAAATAAAATCTAACTTTTGTTGACATATTATAAGAATTTCTAAACTGTAATTTGATGCCTTTTGGAGATTTTTCCATCTTTCCTTGGTTTCTTTATGCACATTAATACAAATTTTTACCTGGGGTACCCAAACTATTGATCCCCACTGTAGGACTATGATAAGGCTTACCTATAAGTACTTTAAATATCTCTGTGTTATCGGTGAGCAGGCAGCACTACGGGGGCTTCGTTCTAAGGTAAGTATTTCATAATGAGCTGGTATGGGATGCAAACTAGCTCATTATGCCTTTGTCTTTCAGGTTTTTTTTTTTTTCTGAAGTTTACAACCTCTTTATTACATTCTTTGTGCCTTCTGTGTGCAGCAGCCGCCCCAGCACCCCTTAATACTTACCTGAGCCTCCTATCTATCGCAATGTCCAGGAGTCCCTCGGCCATGCAGGACTTTCCCTCCCGAATGGCTGAGACACAGCAGTGGTGCCATTTGCTCTCGCTGCTGTCAATCAAAGTCAGTTAGCCAATTAGGGGAGAGAGAGGGCGGGGCTGAACAGCAGCTCCGTGTCTGATTGGACACACAAAGCTGCATCTCGGCTCGGGTGCCCCATAGCAAGCTGCTTGCTGTGGGGGCACTCGATAGGAGGGTGGGGCCAGGAGCCCAGAAGAGGGACCAGAGAAGAGGAGGATCCAGCCTGCTCCGTGCAAAACCAACTGCACAGAGGAGGTAAGTATAACATGTTTATAATTTTTATAGAAAGAAAAACGAGACTTTACAATCACTTTTAAAAAAAAATGAATTTTATTGTTATAGGCCCTACTATGGGTACAAACAACAAATATCATACACATATACATAGCTCCCATCTGTCCCTGATTTCGAGGGACTGTCCCTGATTTGGAACAAAGCCCCTCTGTCCCTCTTTCCTCCTCCTCATTTGTCCCTCATTTTGTTCTTATCTATATACCTGTATATAAAATGCACTGCACTGCACCGCACACCATACCCCCCCCCCCCACCCCCAGTCGCCGGCTCACTCACCCTGTGCTGGGCCTGGATTGACATGTGGAGGCAGCGGCTGCGGCATCTCCTCCGTGTCACCCTTCGTTGGTCGGGCTTCCCCTGTGTCTCCTCCCTCCTCCTCCTTCGCCAATAGAATGGCTTCTCCTTTTGGCCAATCAGGAAACGGGTCTCAGGATCCACTTCCTGATCGGCAAGGAGGAGAATCTTTGTGACAATAGCAAATATCAATTCGCTATTGTCACACAACTGGGTGGGCTCAGGGTGCAGTGCTCTGCGCCTCCCGAGCCCACCCCTTTTTGAAGCCTATTAGAGGTTCTGGCTCTAATCACGTGCTTCCAGAAAAAAAAATCCCCCGTTGGAATCCATGCACCCGGCACCCTACATGCAGATTAGAGGGCCGGACGCATGTATAGTGGGGGCGGCGCCCCTAATGGATGGGCCTCCACTGGACAAGGCCATGATCTCCTCCCAGTCACCCCTAGAGGGTTCAAACTGTGACCTGGAGGGAGAACAGGCATGGAGAACATCCATCATACACACTTTTCTACCATAAGGATTGTGGAGCATAAAGACAAACTATTTCCCACTTGGCACTTTAAAAGAAACATTAAAACATAGTTCAGTTATGGAGAATCCTCTAAAGCACAGGTGTCAAACACAAGGCCCGTGGCCGAATGCAGCCCCCCAGGTAATTTCATGTGGCCCTCACACCTCTCCTGCAGCTGCAGCACCCCCCTTGTCTCTGCCCCACAGTGTCTCAGTAGTCGGCAACAGAGGGGACAGAACTCCTTTGCCAGATCCAAAGCTTCTCTGTGCAGCTGTAGAAAGGCTCATCTTTGCCACCCCCCCCCCTTCTCAGCAGTCCACAGCAGAGAGGAGGGTAGAACTCCTCCTACAGATTCTGCACCTTTCTGTGCAGCTGCAACACCACCTTGTCTCTGCCTCCCCTGGTCTCAGCATTCAGCAGACTCTGGAAGCTCACTCCAGTCCTCCTCTGGTCCTCCGCTAGACCCTGTACTTTCTTCCTCCCCCAGATCCACCTACATCTTCCTGGCAGTAGCACAAGGTAAGGGGGTGCATTGTGATGTAAGGAATGGTGGGTGACTCTTGACTTCTGATGGTGGGGGGGGGGCTCTTGACATCCCATGTAAGGGTGTAAGGGGGCATGGTGGGGTGCTCTGGACATCTAATCTTACAAATATAACCGGCCCTTTGAGGGCAAATATAATGCGGATGTGGCCATGAAGAAATTGAGTTTGATGCCCCTGCTCTGAAGGTATCATGAATTTGGACCTGAGTTCTTTTGGAAAAGATATTTTTGTAGCCATCAGTTATTGTAAAAAAGTAGAACAACATAATAAGGGCATGGGGATAAAAGGTAGAGAAAAGGGGGGGACAAGCAGAAAAAGGACAGAATAAGAAGATGTTAAAGTGGAGTTCCACCCTAAAATTATACTTACCTCCATCTTCTCGCTCCGGGTCACCTGAAAAACAAATGGATAATCGCAATTTTTTTTTTATTCACTTCCCTCGTTTAGAAGAAAATATACTTACCTTACTTCCTTCTTCCTCCCCTCGGCGGCTGCGGCCCGTCGTCATTTCCTGGCATGCAACGATTCCTGGGAGCTGAACGTCATCGCTCCCAGGAATCAATGCGCCTGCACCGGCCCCGACGTCAGTTCCGGCGCAGGCACCGTCATACCTTGCAAAACAGCTTCTGGGCATGCCCAGAAGCTGTGCAGGGATGACGCTGCGGCACCGGAAGTGACGGCGGGGCCGGTGCAGTGTATCGTGGGACCGAAGAAGACGGAAGAGGATCGCGCTGGCTTCAAGCTGCCCACACCTGAGATGGCAGCGCTGGAGAAGACATTTTCAAGGTAAGTATTTTGTCTTGCAGGTAAGTGCAACCCGGGACAGATCAGAGGCTATCCATTGTGGAATGCACTAGCCCTGACTGTCCCGGGGGTATTTTTATTAAAAAAAAGTTCACTGGGTGGAACTCCGCTTTAAGGTTAAGTAAGGAAGGAAAGTTATATTGTATTTTCAAAAACTTGTAACTTTTATTTTTTTGGGGGACGTTCACCTGCAAGTCGAGCATTTTATTTTTTTATTATCAGGCCTCCTACACTAGTGAAAATATTCCTTACGCTTGACATCTTTAGTCCGGTGGAAGGTAGTTTGCTGTGCTGCTTCTTTTGACCCCATCAACATCACAAGTTGTTTCAAATCTCACTGATATCTGACAGCCTTTGAGCATAGAGAAGAGACAGTATCACTGACACAAAGGCTTCTGGCCCGGGGTAAAAAATTCCTTTTGAAAAAAAAAAAAAAGTAGAAGAAAAAGACGGAGGAGGAAAATGTTGAACATTCTGCAGACCATCCTGATTGGTATTCATGCGATGGTTCAGTTCATGAATGGTGAAGCCTCATTTACTTTCAGCGGACGTAGACATTTTGTCTCTGGCAGGCCTTGCCTTGGATAAGTCACCCGTCAGGTTGTGGATTCAATCCATAGCAGTCAATGCAGAGAGTGAAGGCGTCTAGGTTTACAGAGTGCTGTTAATTACAGCTTCTCCTGGGAAAGACGACCTCTCTCATCTTTAGCAATATTTGACATGCAGGATCAGTTTAAGTTGGTATGTTCTTATTTGATAACAGCATACGAAAACTCTCCATGGAGCGACGCGAGAGGTTTTCGTCTTGTCGGAGACATTTCTTGTGTGATATTTGAACTAGTAGATTAGCAGAGATGGCACTGATGTGATTATGGGTAATACTGAAGTGTTAGGATTCCTTTTATTTTTTTTGAAGGTGTGGTACAGTGACATGCGAGGGAGAGACTCTGCATGATGTCACCTGGTGGTCATGGCAAAGAGGGTATTTAACCAGTTCTGGACTGGAGGGATTTGCCCCATTAATGACCAGGCCATTTTTTACGATTCGGTACTGCGTTACTTTAGCGAAAAATTGCGTGGTCGTGCGACACTGTACCAAAATAAATTTGATTCCCTATTTTTTTTCCCACAAATAGAGCTTTCTTTTGGTGGTATTTGATCACCTGTGCGATTTTTCATTTTTTGCACTATAACACAAAAAAAAGAGCAACATTTCTGAAAAAAAACAAAACAAAAACAAATATTTTTCACATTCTGCTATACAAAATATATATAAAAAAATTATATATATATATATATATATATATATATATATATAATTATATATATAATATATAATTATATAATATAATATATATTATATATATATATATATATATATATATATATATATATATATATATATATATATATATATAATATAATATTATATAATTATATATATATATATATATATATATATATATATATATATATATATAAAAAATTAAAAAAAATAAAAAATTTAAAATATATAAAAAAAATGAAAAAATGAAAAAATAAAAATCAAAAATGTTCATCCTTTTAGGCCAATTTGTATTCTTCTACATATTTTTGGTTAAAAAAAATCGCAATAAGCGTAATGTATTCTTATGTTTGGCTTGTTGCCAATGTAACAATAGATCTCTTTTAAGCTTCATACCAATAAAAATAATTTTTTATACTTTTTTGCATTAACTTTCCCTGAATATATCTGTCTAGTATCGCAAAGTCCCTTTTGCCCCAGTATTAATCCCTTTTGGGATTAAAACATTTTTGCACAAGCGTATTTTGATTGTTTTGCACAAAAGTTGCATCTACAAACTAGGGGAAAGATTTATGTCATTTTAATTAATTATTTTTTTTACTAGTAATGGCGGTGATCTGATCAGATTTTTAGCGGGACTGTGACATTGCAGGCGGACAGATCGGACACCTAACTGACATTTTTGACGCTTTTGGGGGGACCAGTGACATTACTACAGTAATCAGTACTGTATTACTACAGTAATACAGTAACAGTGCATAAAAATATGCACTGTTACTGTAATAATGACACTGGCAGGGAAGGGGTTAACCTAGGGGTGGTCAAAGGAGTAAATGTGAGCCTAGTGGAGTGTTTACTAACTGTGTGGGGAGGGACTTGTGAAATGACCACATAGACCTTTGATCCTATATAGAAGGATCACAGGCGCTCTGTGATCATTGCAGAGAGAAGAACGGTCAGTTGTGTTTACAACAGCTGACCATCCTTCTCTCTCATCGGGGAGCGATCGTGGGTGCCCAGCGGCAATCGTGGCCGCCGGTCCCGTGTATCGACATCCCCGCTGCCTAGTGGGGGCAGGAGCGGCGCGTGTTCACCACCCAGCAACACGCGCGCGACCGACAAAGGGCTACGTCGGTTCGTGCAGGAGAGGCAGCCTGCCACAGTAAATGTGCGGCAGGCAGTCTTAATGTGGTTAAAGTGTATATCCACTTTTGTGGGGAAAAAGAATAGCAAATAAAGAAAACACAATATAACATTTACAACTGTGACACAAATCATATTGTAATTGAATGTTATTAAAAATGACCTTTCCTTTTCAATCTGCAGCTGTTGTAATTCTCTGAAAATGCAATGCAATATGGCTACCTGGAGGTGTTCTGTACACAGAATGTATACTGACCACACCCCCAGAAACATAATTTCCTGCTTGTGTGATTGGCTCTCCAATTTTCCCAGCAGTCTGCACTTAGATACAAGTCAGATTTCCGGCATCCCCTGCAACAAAAATGTCATATTTGGTGAAATACTCCAAATAGGAACACGTCTAAAGGGATTCAGGCCCAGAAGCTTTTCTCATTAGTGCTCTGCAGCTGCACAGCTGATTGATAATTATAAAACCATTCCCATTTGATCCACTCAGCACAGGGGCACAGAGGAACAAGCAATGATTTCTGCAGAATAACAAAATGTAGGAATCTGCAACAAAGTTTGTTAAAATCCTTGTAATGTACAAGAATCACCCAGAGGGGAATGTTTTTTTCAAACAGCAAGCTCTGTTTGTGGGAAAAAAAGGACGTCAATTTTGTTTGGGTACAGCATCGCACGACCGCGCAAAAGTCCGTTAAAGTCACGCAGTGCCGAATCGCAAAATAGGGCCTGGTCTTTGAGCAGAAAAATCCTCCGGGGCTTAAGTGGTTAAGGAAGTTAGGAGACCCCCACTATAGAGGAAGAATTACTCTACCAACATGTGAAATGTGAACCACCTATGCAAGTTAATAAAAATGTATGCTCAATTTGGCATTATTTTCAGTACAGCCTGAAAAGCTTTGGAGGTAATTGTTAAAATTATTTTCTTTTTTTTCCCGGTCTGTGCCATGTTGGGTTGATTTCCCTCCACTTCCTGTTCTAAAGGCACCACAGGAAGTGAGAGGAAGAGGAAATCCCTCCTAAATAGTAGCTATTGGAACAGATGTCACCTTTGAAAGATTTCCTTTTAATTTCTGATGCAACTAAGATTTTGTGTTTCCCATCATTTTCTTTACCTTTACTTCCTGTCCCATAGCCAAAACAGGAAGTGAGAGGAAATCCCTGCAAATTAAGGGAAACCCATGGGGACCCCCAGACCATCAGAACTAGTGTCCTCACTTGAGAATTTCCCCTCTATTACGTTCAATGCTAATGGTAAACAGGATACATATTGAGGATGAATCTCCCTAACAGGGGCACAGACAGCAAGGAAACCTGAAAGGTGTTCTAATCCTTTTTCATTTTGTCCAAAACGAATGAAAACTTTATTGCCTTTAGTTATACTTTAACCGCTTGACCTCCGGAAGATTTACCCCCTTCATGACCAGGCCATTTTTTGCGTTACGGCACTGAGTTAATTTAACTGACAATTGCACGGTTATGCAATGCTGAACATAATTTACATTTATGGAATTTTTTTCCCACAAATAGAGCTTTCTTTTGGTGGTATTTGATCACCACTAGGCTTTTTAATTTTTTGGGGAAAAAAAAGCAACATTGTTTACTTTCTGCTATAAAAAACACCCCCCAAAAAATGTCAAAAATCTGATTTCTTTATAGATTTAGGCCAATTTGTATTCTGCCACATATTTTTGGTACAAAAAATCCCAATAAGCGTATATTGTTTGGTTTGTGCAAAAGTTATAGCGTCTGCAAACTATGGGATATATACTGTAATTTTATTTTTTTTAAATACTACTAATGGCAGTGGTCAGCGACTTATAGCGAGTCTGCGATATTGGGGTGGACAGTCTGACACTAACTGTCACTTTGTAGGAGCCAGTGACACTAATGCAGCGATCAGTGCTAAAGATATGTACTGTCACTGTACTAAAGACACTGGCTGGAAAGGGGTTAAACATCTAGGGCGATCAAATGGTTAAATGTGTATTTAACCAGTGTTTTTGTGTGCACAGTGTGCTGCTTTCACTAAGGGATGTGATAGATTTTTTTCCCCTGCTTCACATCCCACTGATAAGACAGAGCTCTGCCTATACATGTATATGAGCACCATGTATAAATACATAAGTGGTCTATATAGTGAATTTGATGTTGGGCTATTCACTTTCAAGTCATTACAGAGGACAAGGGGGGACATTTTATGTCTGAAGGAAAAGAGATCTAACCGTTACATACAGCAAGGCTTCCTCACAGTAAGAGCTGTGAAAATGTGGAATAGACTCCCTCAAGAACTAGTTCTGGCCAACTCAGTAGATGGTTTTTTAAAAAAAGTGCTGGTTGCACTACCAAATGCACTGAATATAACATTTATAGGCAATAACTCTAGGGATTGTCAATCCAGGGAATATCTAATTGCCTTCTGAGTAGAGATGAGCCAAACGACCCCCCTGTTCGGTTCACAGTAAAACTCCCAAACAGGGGAAAAACTCTAACCCCATTAAAGTCTATGGGAGCCAAACAGGAAAAAAGTCCCATTTTGAAGGCTTATATGCACGTAATTGGCCATGCAAGGGGTATGGCGGTCTGGGTACTGCCCTGGTTGACATGTATCAATGCAAACATTTTTTTTAAAAACCATCGTTTTTTTTCAGGGGCATTGATTTTAATGATGCTTAAAGTGCAACAATAAAAAAAAAAAAAATCCTTTATAGTGCCTGGGGGTCCCATTAGTCTGCCTGTAAAGTGCCGCATCTGTAGCATATATAGAACATGCTGTTGCAAAAATGACATTTCTAAAGAAAAAAAATGTCAAATCACATTCAAATCGACTCGCAGTTGCTATTGCCGACAACCCGCTATTACAAAATTAAAGAATTTTTATTAACCCTTTGGGTCTGGTATGGTTTTAGGGGGAACACCACACCAAAATGTAAAAAAAAAAACAGTGTAAGGTCCCCCCAAAATCTATACCAGACCCTTATCAGAGCATGCAGCCTGGCAGGTCAGGAAAGGAGAGGGTGATGAGTGTATAGTATGGGGGGGTATGCTGTTTTTTTTTTTAATGGGCAATTTTTCTTATTCAGCTGTCTGCGAGGAAGCCCATTGACAGCTGATGACTCATCCGTTGGTAAAGTCTCGCTTTTTTTTTTTTTTTAAATATCAAACATGTTATACTTACCTGCTCTGTGCAGTCGGTTTTGTACAGAGTGGCCCAGATCCTCCTCTTCTCAGGTCCCTCTTTGGCACTCCTGGCCCTTCCCTCTTGTTGAGTGCCCCCACAGCTAGCAGCTTGCTATGGAGGAACCCAAGCCAAGTCACAGCTCCCTATGTCCATTTAGACACAGGGCCACGACTTGGCCCCTCCCCCCTCTTTTTCCTGATTGGATGATTGATTTTCATTGACAGCAGGTAAGTATTAGAGGGGCTGAGGGGGGTCTGCTGCACACAGAAGGTTTTTTTTATCATAATGCATAAAATGCATTAAGTTAAAAAAAAAAAAAAAAAACTTTTGCCTTTACAGTCCCTTCCCAGGCCCCCCTCTTTACTAACCAGCCTAAACTCCGCCCTCATTGGGCAACACTACTTCTGAGGGATCAGGAAAGAATTTTCCCCACTGCAACTAATTGTACCATGTTTCATATAGGGTTTTTTTAGCCTTCCTCTGGATCAACTGTAGGTATAGGATTGTGTATATGTAGGTTTTCTAATGGTTTGCTTTTTTCTGTTGGTTGATCTAGACTACATTTTCAACCTAACTATGTTACTACGTGTATATTTTAAAATCTGCAGCTTAATTAAAATAGTACCTGGTGACCCTGCCCCTGTTAAGGAATTTCCCGTTATAGGGTGGCAACACTCTTCCCCTTTCCCCCAACTGTTCTGCATTGTCACCCTGTCACACACTCTCCCAATGCCGCCTTAAATGCTTGTTGCACATTTATTTTCCTCTGTTGTCACTCTCAAAAAGCCAGTCCAAAAATGTTGTGCAAGTACAGTATGTACACAAGAAATGGCTGCAAAAAGAATGCAGTGCTAATGTGCAATAACAAACGAACAAAAGGGGAAAAGAGTATTTAAAATAGAAAACATAGCACCTTTGTATGCTATACGCTGCTTTACCTAACTAAATGTCATTCACTTAGGATTTACCTGTACTTTTAAAGGTAAAATTTACCAAAAAATTTGAATTGTACAGGGCGGCTCTTCTCAGTTGCCCACTGGCACTCCTGGCCCCTCCTCTCTGCCCAGTGCCCCCATGGGAAGCCACTTCCCATGGGGGCACTTGTGCGAGCCAATGGCTTCCGGTGCCCTAGCAAAGCCAGCGAGACCCGGAAATGAGAGGAGAGCTGCAGATGTGCACAGCGCTGGATGTAATGAGGGCTCAGGTAAGTAAAAAAGGGGGGGGAGGATGCTGATACCTAAACATTTTTTACCTTAATGCAAGGAATGTTTAGGCTTTAGAACCACTTTCATATTCTACATACTACCATAACACACACAATTTTAAAGCACTCTAAAATCATACTCTGACAAAAGGTGGGTTATTACCCAAGTTAGTATAAAATATACATAAAAGATAAAAAAGATACTCAAGTAAAACAAATTAAAATCAGATTTGACCCAAATTCCTTACTTGAAACAAAGCCCTTAAGTTTAACGCTTACCGTAATTACAATTTAAATACAATCGTATATTTCATAGTTAGTGGTCATGGACATTCCTCTTCACTGAGCCAGGAAGCTGATATTGAAGCGACTGGCTTGACGTACTCCAGACCCGTCACTGTAAATATAATTCCTGTGATGTGGCTGGCTAAACACCTTAATTCTTTGGAGACCATAATACCTAATGGAACCCAGCATGAAGGACTAGACTTCAAGTCATTATGTGTTATAGTAATGAATGGTTCAGTGATGTATGGACTTCTTTATTTAAAGAGACTTGATCTTTTGAAACATAATATCTTTAGGGTTTTTTTTGCCTTTGAATTCAGTTTTCTTCAGTGCTTTATGTTTGTATGTGATCTTTCATTTTAGCATGTGTATGTATGGATTAGGACTTAGAACCAGTGACCAGACCAAAGCAAATATGTTCATGAATCAGCTGTGATCCAAACTTTTTTTTACCTTTATTTATTCTCCAGGCATTTAAGCGTTGGGAGTCAAACCAAATGACCAAATGATCAAATGACCACAATCCCCCTCTCAGCACATGTGTTACACTGTTGTAGTTTTTCTATTTATTGTGTTCCATTAATTTTTTGTAATGAACGAGTTAAGTACCCCACCAGACAGAGGCGTAACTACAACCTTCAGGGCCCTGGTGCAAGAAACCATGAGGGCCCCCCCCCCGGACCCCTGGCACGGGCCCTTCCCTTCAAGCCTGGGGCTCTTCCCACTGATCCTGGGGCCCTTTACTCTCGTTGCGGGGCCCTTTATTACACTCGCGCTGCGGGACCTTTCACAAGTTCTGCAGTGGGCCCCCTTCCTGCCATCTTGGGGCCTCCCCATGGTGGTGGAATGCCAGGGTCCGGTCGCAAGCGTGACCTTTGCAATCCTGGAAGTTCACCCGCTGGTGTCAGTAGTTTTTATTTTTTGGTATTTTTTTTTTTCCAAACAGTTTATTAAGGTAAAAAGCATACATAGTACAAAAAAAGAACAAAGCAGTAATGGGCATTTAACAAAGCCCACAAAAAAATGAGCAAGTACAAGAGCGATATACAGGTAAGCAGTACAATGCACGTAAGGGATAATAAGAGATCATAGGCAAACCCATAAAGTGACATGTAGCACCAAGGCGCGCAAATAGAGAGCCCGTGGGAGTGCCAGGTGAATATGGGTCTATTGGAAGGGTTCGTTGGGTAGAGCACCCTCCCACCTGGTGGGAACCGGAGTATGAGGGTTACCTATGAGAAAGCCTAGTGGTTCCCCCAAACCCGACACCCCTTAAAGGGAGCTACCTGTGTCAGAGAGTTGGGGACCCACCGCAGAAGAGTGGGGAATCCGGTATGAACATCTCTGAACATGGGCGCCACAACTGTCATCGGTGGAGCCAGAGCCACCTCAGAGTGCTAAATGGAGAACCCTGAGTAATTTAGTGAGAGGCCTAAGAGGGAGGGAGGGAATGAGTGAGGGGGGTTGGGAAGGAATATAGGAAAGGGGCCAGGTAGGGCAAATGAGGAAAAACACAAAAGGGAGGAGGGGAAGGGTAGCATGTAAAAAGGGGCAGTACACTCCGGCAGGAGACAAGCATCAAAAGAGGTATAACGAACTGAACATCCATGAAAGCACCCCAGAATAAGGGGTGCATCCCCAGTACAAAACAAAAGGGTTACAAAGTAGCCAGCGATTTCAAGTGCTCAAGTTTTGGAATTCTGGCAACGATTGAAAGTGCGTCCAGGGTGCCCAAGTTGTGCGGTACTGATGGTGCGAGTCTTGGTATTTTAATTGTATTATTTTTTATCATTTTATTTAATTTTTTTACAATGTCACTGACTATGACTCTGTCCATCCAGAAAAGGAAGGAGCTGGTAAATTACATATTTACCGACCCCTTTCAGGTTCTTTACTGTGATACATCCCCTGCAGCAGCCGGCATGAGAGGGGAGGGAGCACAGTGGGGGGGGGGGGGGGGCAGGGGAGCATAGTGGGGGGGGGGGGGACCAGGGGAGCACACAGGGGCCCAGAGACAGCAGAACACAAGTGAACTGGATAGAAGGAGTAGCGGGGGCAGCATACAGAGCAATCAATCTCCTCCATTTTCCTCCTGCAGCTACAGGAGGAAAAAGGAGGACAGTGATTTCTCTACATGCTGCCCCCGCCGCCCCTCCTATCCAGGTGTACAGGGGAGCCATACAGGCCCCCTGGAGGATGGGGCCCGGTTGCAATTGCAACCCCTGCAACCCCTGTAGTTACGCCCCTGCCACCAGATCATGGGAAACTCCCAGATTTCACCAGTCCAGTTGGGCAATAATAAACTATAATTGTGTAATTAATTCACTTTCTACAGCTGGAAGGTGCTGGGGATGGTTGAGGAGTAGGAATGAATGAACACTTTTTAAAATCATATTTGAATTTAGCAAACTTTTGGTCAACGCTATTAAAGACTATAACAAACAAATCTTGTTAATCAATTCTAGCTATATTTAGGGCTTTGTCAAACACAACGTATATCAAACTTGGCAATGCAATTAGGGATATGTACCAATACCAAAATAAAATAAATAGGTAAATAAAAATTTAAAACAAGTATTTTTTCCCTACATGGAAAGGGGTTCTGGGTTATCCAGTGCTTCAAATTATTGGCTCTTGTGACTCCTTGTTTCAGATGACGAACCCGCAAAGCTTTTGGTCAAAAGTTTGTGATTCAGGATGGGGCTAGGATGGGGAACATAAGGAAATGACCCCAAACTGGCAAGAGGAAAGTTTAATCCTTGAAAGTATTTTGTAACACTAACCAAATGTAAACCCTAAACTATTTTTGACACTAAGTAAAGCCTTCTGGATCACACTGGCCTTGGCCTTGGACTGTTCCAGGAGTTCCATTATCCGAGGACCTGCTCAGAAAAACAAGAGTACTGAAATCACAATTACAGAAGCTTCTGATATGAAGACTATCATTCTTGTGTAGGATTTACAAGTGGCTTATACAAGGCCAATTTTACACTGCAGTGGTTTGGTATCAGAAGTAAGCACCCCTCACTGACAGACAAGATTGAAGACCTGGAAACAATTGTCCTTGTTTCTGACAACGAACCTGCAAAACGTTTGGTCAAAACTTTGTGATTCAGTATGAAGCTAGGATCAGGAACATGGGGACATGACCCCAAGCTGGCAGCAGGAAAGTTCAAAACTAACCATAGAAAGTATTTCTTAACACTAACCAAATGTAAACCCTAAACTTTTTTGACACTAAGTAAAGCCTTCTGGGTCACACTGACCTTGGACTGTTCCAGGAGTTTCATTACTTAAGGGCCTGCTCGGAAAGACAAGAGTGCTGAAATTCCAGTTCCAGAAGCTTTTGATATGAATGACTACCATTCTCGTGTATGATTTACAAGTAGCTTATACAAGGCCAACTTTCCTCTGCAGTGGTTTGGTATAAGAAGTAAGCACCCCTCACTTACAAACAGGGTTAAAAACCTGCTTCAAGTAAACAATTGTCAATTGTTTCATGAGTTAAGCTTGCCAAAGACGGATCAAAATTCAGCCAGTTTAACAGGAAAAGGCAGAATTTTGATCCGTTTATGGGCTATAGCCTTCGGCAGTGATCATTGTGCTGGTTGTAATGGCTCCCCAGGCTCTAGGCCGGCAGAACATAATAGCTTCACTGGAGGGATTCCCCCATCAACACTGTGTTGATGGGGGAATCTAGCAATCTTGAAAAATTGCATAATATATGGCTTGCCTTAGGCTGACGATTTTCTGCCTGGCCCCCTTGAATTCTCAATTGAAGGATGTCATATGGAAGTAGCAGATATGGCCATTCACGGAGTAAATTTTGACTGGTTCTCAGGAACCGGACACAATTCAAAAATTCATACAGTGTATGGCTAGCTTTAGTGAAACTGTATTTATATTGTTTTCTTTTAAAAATTAGTTTCTCATTTGCAACATGCTTGATGTGGTGTATATGTCTATCTTGGCACCCATTATTCCTACTGACAGCAAGTAGGTAGGTAGGCCTTTCTTTAGACCAAATGGGGGTTTCTAACAGCTGATGTCTTATCCACCCCTTCTGGTTCCACTATAATAATCCCTTGCTTTATTGATACTTCCGGTACAATACTTATCCCTGCATTACCTAAACACTAGTTTGGTGCTCTCCCTTGGCCTTTTGTGGTTTCCTATGGCAACCCTGACGCTTTCCCTGGAGGCATTTAATGGCATTACTTTGGCACATTACTCTTCTAACTTTGGGGTTTATTTACTAAAGGCAAATCCACTGTGCACTGCAAGTGTACTTGGAAGTGCACTTGGAAGTGCAGTCGCTGTAGATCTGAGGGGGACATGCAAGGAAAATAAAAACAGAACTTTTGCATGCACATAATTGGATGATGGAAATTAGCAGAGCTTCCCCTCATTTCAGATCTTCCCTTTATATCTACAGCGACTGAAACCTCCAAGTGCACTTGCAGTGCACTTGTAGTGCACAGTGGATTTGCCTTTAAAGCGGAGTTCCGGGCACAAAAACGATATTTTTTTTTTTGTGCCCGTCCGCTAGTTCAGCCTAACCTGAAAAGGAATTGGATAGTTAGATTTTTTTTTTTTAAAAACTCACCTTGTAATTGACGATCGTAAATACTCACCTCAGGGTACTTCCTCCCTCGGAGCCGGGCTCACCCCGTCACTTCCTGCGCTGCGATGATTCCTGGGAGCTAAACGCCATCGCTCCCAGGAATCAATGCGACGGCACCGGCCCCGCTCGTCACTTCCGGGCGACGCCGCATTCCCCTGTTAAACAGCTTCTGGGCATGCCCAGAAGCTGTTTAGGAATGCGGCGCCGCGCCGGAAGTGACGAAAGGGGCCGGTGCAGGCGCATTCTGGGAGAAGAAGACGCGGAAGAAGACGCAGAAGAGGACCGCGCCGGCTTCAGCTGCCCACAAGAGAGATGGAAACGTTGTGGAAGAAATTTTATAAGTAAGTATTTCTTCTAAAAGGTAAGTGCGAACCGGGACAGATCAGAGGCTAGCCATTGTGGAATGTGCTAGCCCTGACTGTCCCGGGGGTATGTTCATTAAAAAAGGACATCTGTGCCCGGAACTCCGCTTTAATAAATAAACCCCTATGTATGTATGTATGTACTGTATATACAGTGTTTGCTTCATTGTGATATCGGAAATTACTCTAGTATATTTTTCACATTTTATTTTCTATTTTAGATTACCAATCTCATTAATACTCCTGAAGACGCAGAACATTGTTTCAGAGACACACAGTGCGTTTGATTTACTAAAGGCAAATCCACTGTGCACTACAAGTGCACTTGGAAGTGCAGTCGTTGTAGATCTGAGGGGAAAACCTGAAATGAGGGTAAGCTCTGCTGATTTCTATCATCCAATTATGTGCAAGCAAACATGCTATTTTTTTTCTTGCATGTCCCCCTCAGATCTACAGTGACAGCACTTACAAGTGCACTTGCAGAGTGCAGAGTGGATTTGCCTTAAGTAAATAAACCCCATTGAGTCACAAGCTATCCCTCTCCCAGCTGGATTTTTACTACTCTGTAGGGTTGGTTTACTAAAGACAAAAAACTGTGTGCTTTGCAAAGTGCAGTTGCCCTCTGCAAGTGCAGTTGCTCCAGAGCTTAGTAAATGAGCTTCACTTTGCAAAGAGTACCCAAATAGGTACATGGAAAGTAAAAAAAAAAAATGTTTTTGCTTGCACATGAATGGATGATGGGAGTCAATAGAACTTCTGCTCATTTACTAAACTCTGGAGCAACTGAACTTGCAGAGTGCAACTGTACTATGCAAAGTGCACAGTCTGAGGTTGATTTATTAAAGGCAAAAAGTTGCTCAACAGCTTAGTAAATTAGCAGAAGCTCTGCTGACTTTCATCATCCAATTATGTGCAAGAAAAATTGCTTTTTTTAATTTTCCTTGCACGTGATTGGGTATTCTTTACAAAGTGAAGCCTCACCTCATTGATTAAGCTCTGAAGAAACTGCCCTTACAGAGGGCATCTGCACTTTGC
The DNA here is from genome assembly GCF_965119305.1 of Pelophylax lessonae. Classification (NCBI taxonomy): domain Eukaryota; kingdom Metazoa; phylum Chordata; class Amphibia; order Anura; family Ranidae; genus Pelophylax; species Pelophylax lessonae. The sequence goes on from NC_138770.1 coordinate 92,446,002, forward strand.
AAAGTGCACTGTCTATTTACCTTTAGTAAACCAACCCCACTTCCCCTCACTAGAGGGGAAATCTGGCAATAGAGAAACGTGTTCCCAAGACAGCTGTCTTAGACTGCATTCACACCTGGCCATTTTGAATCACGGGCAGATCCCCTCACTTTCTGTTGAGTCTAGATGACTCAAAAAAGTTTTAACCCTTCTCTACTTTATTCAAAATGAAAAAAGAAACAGTTTGGGCTTTTTTTTTAGAAAATGCTGATGTTCTTCTGGACAAACATCAGTGCCATCATTAGGTAAATATTCCCTTCATTGCCCATTGGCTAACATTTAGATGAACATTTGGTAAAGTCTATGGAAGATTTCAGACACACCAACATCTGACCCTTCTTGATTTCTTGTGGAACAACTTTCGAGATGGCGTTTCTTCTCTGTGGTCTCTGCATTTTCGTTCAAAATGCAATGCTGTCAATAAAGCAAACTGAAAATTTCAGATTTTGGAAATATTTGAATGTAAGTTTAACACTATTTCCCTGAGGGTCACAAAATAACAAATTTGTAATGCAAATAGCCCACTTATTTTGTAAATACTAAGGGGGAGATTTACTAAAATTTACATATTCAGAATCTGATGCAGCAGTGCATGGGAGCCAATCGGCATCTAACTGGACCTTGTTTAATTAAGCTTTGGCAATAAAACCTGGAAGCTGATTGGTTTTTTTTTTGCAAAGCTACACCCTATTTTGCACTCTCCAGTTTTAGTAAATCAACTCCTAAGCTTCATTTAACCTAAAAGGAAATCCTTTATCTTTATCTGTAGTGGGACACAGCTTTTATATCTCCCTGTGACATCATGGCTTGTAAAATTCTCACAGGGGCAGCTTCTGAAAGTTCAGTTGATACTTATACAGGCATACCCCCAGGACTACATCTCCCAAAAGTCCTTTCCCTACAGAAGTTGTGTGTATGTAGGCAGGTGCAGTTAGTCGTTTTGCCAATAAGTGGCTCTGTATTAGAATAGTAAAGCCATGGTCGACCATGGTGAGGCCTGTTTTGAGTGCAACCTGTCCTGTAAACCGCTGTATGGTCTTGGCCACCGTGCTGCAGCTCACTTTCAGGGTCTTGGCAATCTTCATACAGCCTAGGCCACCTTAATGTAGAGCAACAATTCTTTTTTTCAGATCTCAGAGAGTTATTTGCCATGAGGTGCCATGTTAAATTTCCAGTGACCAGTATGAGAGAGTGACAGCGATAACACCAAATATAACACACCTTCTCCCCATTCACACCTGAGACCTTGTAACACTAACGAGTCACTTGACACCGGGGAGGGAAAATTTGGATATTTTTACTTAGGGGTGTACTCACTTTTGTTGCGAGCGGTTCAGACATTAACTAGTTCCCATCCGCGCTACAGCCAATATACGGCTGCAGCGCGGACTCGTTTTTAAACGGCCTCCCAGTGACACGCCCCCCGCGCGCTCCCGCGAGCGCGCAGCGGGGAGAATCTGTGTCGGCCGTGTCCCTTGGACACAGCCGATCACAGATCGTGGTGAATGGCCAATCACAGCAGCCATTCACCACGTGATCGGATCATCCAATGAGAGATGATCTCATATGTAAACATATGAGATCATCTCTCATCGCCGGCGCTCCTTCCTCACACGGAGCCTGCAGTGTGAGGAAGGAGGGAGAGCTGCACAGCGCCAGGGACAAAGAGACATGTAATCAGGGCACTGATCACCAGTGCCCTGATTACTAAAAGGTAAAAAACATACACAGTGCCCCCCCATCAGTGCCCACAGTGCCCGCCATCAGTGTCCCCCATCAATGCCCACAATCAGTGCCCATAGTGCTGCCAGTCAGTGCCCATCAGTGCCTGCTCATCTAGGCACTGATAAGCACTGACTGGCAGCACTATGGGCACTGAGTGTGGGCACTGATGGTGCTGCCCATCAGTGCTCATCAGTGCTGCCCATCAGTGCTCATCAGTGCCACCCGTCAGTGTCCATCAGTGCCATCCGCCAGTGCCCATCGGTGCCGCCTCTCAGTGCCCATCAGTGCCGCCCGCCAGTGCCGCCTCTCAGTGCCCAGCAGTGCCACCTCAGTGCCCAGCAGTGCCACCTCTCAGTGCCCAGCAGTGCCGCCTATCAGTGCTCATCAGTGCCGCCTATCAGTGCCGCCTATCAGTGCCACCTATCAGTGCCGCCTATCAGTGCCACCTATCAATGCCGCCTATCAGTGCTTATCATTGCGGCATATTAGTACCTCCTCATCAGTGCCCATAAGTGCCACCTCATCAGTGCCCATAAGTGCCACCTCATCAGTGCCCATCAGTGAAGGAGAAAAATTTATTTTCAAAATTTACTCACAGAAAATAAGAAAAACTTTTTTTTTTTTTTTTCAAAATTTTCTGTCTTAATTCTTTTTTTTTGTAAAAAATAAAAAACTCAGAGATGATTAAATACCACCAAAAGAAAGCTCTATTTGTGTGAAAAAAATGATAAAAATTTCAAATGGGTACAGTGTAGCATGACCGCGCAATTGTCAGTCAAAGTGTGAAAGCGCTGAAAGCTGAAAATTGGCCTGGATGGGAAGGGTGTTTAAGTGCACAGTAGGCAAGTGGTTAATGGATGTGTTTTTGATTATTTTGAGGGGACAGCAAATTTACACTGTTATACAAGCTGTACACTCACTACTTTACATTGTAGCAAAGTGTCATTTCTTCAGTGTTGTCACATGAAAAGATATAATAAAATATTTACAAAAATGTGAGTGGTGTACTCACTTTTGTGGGATACTGTACATAGGGACCAGTCACTTTATTAAGTTTGAACAAATAATAACAGATACAACATGTTACCCAGAATACCCCAAAAATATACCGCAGGATTTTTTGGCCACAGTATCCCCTTAAAGTGACCATATAGCCAGGCTATAATTACATTATAATACAAATAAAGTTATTATAATGTAATAACATTAAAGAGCCCAATATATGTTTAATTGTTGGTAAAAAAAAGTCTTATGAAATCATCCAATGCATTTTAGGGGCAACACCACTGGCCATTTATCAGTGTCTGACACAGGGTAAAACTTTGATGACTCAGAAAACAGTGATTTCACCAACAATTACATTTATCTTGAACTCTTTGGTCTAATGCTCCTTTTTGTATTTCTATTGTTTGAGCAATACAAACCTGTCAGAGGGTTTTACACCTCCCCTACAATTGTCTGGGCTTAAATGTAAATGCTATATGATTGGAGATACTTGCATATACAGGACAGCTTGGGAGAGATATACCCTAAGATTTTCCATGACAGTAAAAAAAAAAAAAAAAAAAAAGTTGGCTATTGGTGGGACAGCTACTAAATTGAATGCTGACCTCAAAATAACCACAGAATAAAATTACATACAAAAGCAAATCTGTTTGGTCCTTAGGGGATTTTCTTTTGTCCAGTTTTAATGAATTGGCTCCAATGAAATAAACAATATATTCAAATATATTTGACAATATTTATTGGCTTTGCCCATGAATGAAATAATGGGGTCGACTTACTGGAGAGTGCAAAATTTGGTGCAGCTGTGCATGTAGTAGCCAGACATCTTCTAACTTCAGCTTGTTCAATTAGGCTATGACAAAAAAAAAAAAAACTGGAAGCTAATTGGTTTCTATGTGGAGTTGCACCAGATTTTGCAATCTTTTAACTCCATTTAAAGAAACCCTGTCACCAACTCAAGGAATAACAGAGTAAAGCACAGACAAATCAACAAATCAACTATATTAAGTGCTTACTTAGTGTATAATAAAATAAAATATTTTTTCATTTATTTGCAATGTGCCTCTCTCCTTGTACATCATAGTCCTCTCCTCTTCTGGCTAATTTCTCTCTGTGCTCACAAAGCTCCACCTACTCCCCTCGCCTCAGTACAATTTATTGCGTAGCTGCCAGGGAAGGAGAGAAGGGGAATGTGACAGGAGTCACTTTGGTTGGGGGGTCCCGTGGAACCCAGTTTGCCTTGGAGAGGTTGCGAAATCCCTCTCTTGGCTCCCTGGGCCCCATTTATGTGTAAGTCACCCTGTGTCTATTAGGGGCACAGGGTGACCAAGAAAATGATGGACAACTACTTAATGGACACTGAGAATATGGTTTGGATTACTTCAAATGGAACAGTAATATTTATCCACAATATACCTCAAGAAACATATGAAGATTTAATCTCACTTTACGCTGTGAGACCTATAGCCTGTTGCCATGAATTCTGTGACTCCCAAATAATCAAAACTTTGCTTAGATGTGGATTCCATGTACTTCAATGTAGGAGCTGGGCAGTCTGCTGCTGTGGTCTCCTGCTATTGTCTGTTTATTAAGGAGTTCTGTGTTTATACTTAGGATAATGTGTAATTATTTTGTTTTAGCTTTGTTGCAGTGCTGAGTTAATAACCATGTTAATTATACCATTGTCTAGATGTGGATTCTCATTCACCTATCGTTTCTGTCCAGATGGCTAGGTTATTAGTTCAGGTTAATTATATTGTTGTACACAATTTCATCTGCATATGATAATGTAATCAGGCTCACCTGACCTGTGTGTGGTTTATATTCGGTGTGAGTTTGTTTAATAAATGTTCTAGATCTTATACAAGCTATTCTCGGCTTGTTTTGTATGGTGGGGGCGGCTAGAATATATGATATCTATGTTCAAGACTGAAGGAAGCAGTATTCCGACAGAAGCCCACAAGCACATTGTGGGGTCGCGCTTCCGTTACAGGGAACACTATACAACATCACTTGAGTGAGAGCTCGGACTCTACTTGGACTGCTCACAGCATATCCAAGATGTCGGTGCCTAGCAGTTTCAGGGCTTTTAGATTTTTACACAAGGGAGTCTTTTACAAATACCATGCATAAAATATGTTAAACGCACATACAGGGGTGCACTTTACAAAGTGCAGTTGCTCCAGAGATTAGTAAATGAGCAGAAGCTCTGCTGTCTTCCATCATCTAACTATGTGCAAAAATGCATTTTTTTAATTTTGTTTGCACGTGATTGGGTACTCTTTGCAAAGTGAAGCTTTACCTTATTTACTAAACTCTGGAGCAACTGCTCTTGCAGAGTACAACTGCACTTTGCAAAGTGCACAGTCTGTTTGCCTTTAGTAAATCAACCTCACAGTCTTATGAGAAGATTGAATTGCCCAGTGACAGGATCTCTTGACCAGCTCTGTAAGTTATACAGTACCCAACTCCTGAACTTTTCTCAGAGGCATCTGGAAAATAATCAATTTAACTGTTGTGTGAATTAAATTAAAACATGGTAAGGAGCATACACAGTATTGTATACTCTTTAAAGAATGGTGGTCATGTTATGTAAAGGAAGCTAAAGCTGAAGTTTAGGAATGACAAATTTACATAGTTGCATTGTTCCAACTAGGACCCATATAAGTATGTACAGTGCCTTGCAAAAGTATTTGGCCGCCTTGAACTTTGCGACCTTTTGCCACATTTCAGGCTTCAAACATAAAGATATAAAACTGTAATTTTTTGTGAAGAATCAACAAGTGGGACACAATCATGAAGTGGAACGAAATTTATTGGATATTTCAAACTTTTTTAACAAATAAAAAACTGAGAAATTGGGCGTGCAAAATTATTCAGCCCCTTTACTTTCAGTGCAGCAAACTCTCTCCAGAAGTTCAGTGAGGATCTTTGAATGATCCAATGTTGACCTAAATGGCTAATGATGATAAATAGAATCCACCTGTGTGTAATCAAGTCTCCGTATAAACTCAAACTCAAATTTAAACAGCTCATTACGTCTTGTGTCTTGAGAAGCAGGAGCTTCCTTTTTTTTTTCTATTTTTTGGTTGAGGCGGGCGACGTGATCATCGGGGGACACAATTTTTTATTTTTATTTTTTAATAAAGTACTTGTCTAAAACTGGCTTTTGTCTTTATATTTTTTGTACACTTTTTTGGTGAATGGGTAGGGGTATGTACCCGATATCCATTCACATAGGGGAGGCCAGGATCTGGGGGCCCCCTTGTTAAAGGGGGCTTCCAGATTCCGATAAGCCTCCCCCCTGTATACCCCCACAACTAGTAGAAAAGACAAAAAAGAAAAAAGAAAAAGAGGGGTGCACCGACCTAGTGCATTACCATAAAAACATTTATTAAAATATTAAAAAGTGTACAAAGTACTCACAAGACTGGTGTGATACATCACACATCAAGAATAGCATATACAGTCTCCAAGGTAGCCAGGTCCCAATTGTGACGAATGAGCATGCAGATAGTCGCATGGGGCTGCTATGGCTAGGCTGTGGGGAAGAGACCCCTGTCCCCAACAACATGGGGGCAAGGTGCTTTGGGGCGGGGGGGGGGCATGTTGAGGGCATGTGGCCTGGTATGGTTCAGGGGGGGGCACTCGCTCACCCACTCCCCCATCCTGGCCAGCCAGGCTGTGTGCCCCACACCGTTATTTTTAAAATGTTGGCACGAGGTTCCCCTTAAAAACCATACCAGAGCGAAGGGGCCTGGTATGGACTGTGGGCGGGGGGGGGGGGGGGGGTCCAACACCATTTTTTTCCAGCAATACTGACATAAACTGATGATAAAAACCAAAGTGCCTATATATATATGTATATATATATATATATATATATATATATATATATATATATATATATATATATATATAAACTTTGTGGTATACACTGCACTATCTGATCTCAACAAACTGTAAAAATCAAAAATCTCTCTCCCTGCCAGCAATGTATTATTAACTATACTACACTATCTGTTAAACTCACTACACTCTCCCTGAAGACATTCCACTTATAAATCTCCTGCTGGCCAAGGGATGCGAACCCACAACCTCTCAATTGCAAGCTTGGTATTCTACCACCTACACCACCATCAAGATTGCATAGGCTGAACACACTCTCCCTGTCTAACTAACTAATTTCTATCTCGCCCTACACACAGGGCACGACAGCTGCCCCTGAGCCATAATTGGCTAAAGGCACCTGCCTTTGGCCAATCATGGCACAGATGATTTGATTGGCCAAAGCATGGAGGTCAGAGTCCATGCTTTGGCCAATCACATAATGCACTGCCAGTGTGCAGTGCATTATGGATGCGGGAACTCAAAGTTCCAGCGAAGAAGCCCATTTGTTCTCCATTTGGTTAATGGGCGAACGGGCTGTCGAACACGTAGCCCATCCCTAATATTGAAGAACTACAAGTTCCATGAGGCATAGCAAGACTCTGACAGCCTCAAGCATGACACCCAGAGGCAGAGACATGATAGGAGTTGTAGTTTTGCAACAGCTGAAGGGCCACGGTTTGCATATCCCTGTATTAAAGTGTCCAATGAATGTATATGTATAGCCAAAACTTTATATTTTTATATATTGTTAGCAGCTCTCTACTAATTTCCACATATTTTCTAGGCTATCCTTTGCATCTTTGTTGTAATACATGTCATGTTCACAGAGCTCAAAGCTCAAGCTGAAAATAACCCAAGCATCTTTCTGTTTGGCTTTGTGCAAGATTTCAATTAGAGGGAAGGTGCCTGAAAGTGAACACAGCTTCTGCTGAGAAAACCCATAGTTCTGTGTGAATCTTTTGTTAAGGGTGCATCATGAACTTAATGTTTATAGGTAAAACAAGGATTCTGTATAAATAGATGTAGCACCCTCCTAGGTAGGTGATAGTGAGAGAGTATAGTTTTTGGCTCTGTCTACTTATTGGAGGGGTAGCAGGCAAATTTATATTGCTCTCTGCTTACCAGAGAGCAGGATCTGCTAGTGAGGTCTGCTCATTGTGCTCAGTATGCGAATCATTGTGTCTAGAGAGTGTTTCACACTGGTTCAATAGGGAGGCATGTTGGACAGTGGCAGGAAACCTGACGAATGGATGCATAGGCTTTGATACGGTCATGGTGATTGCCAGAGGTGGGTTGCCTCATTGCATTCTGGGATATTGTATAAAAGCCAGGAGCACATGTGCTGTAGGGTTTTAGGCTGGAGAGCAGAGTCCCGGAGGGAGGGTGGTGGCTTCCTCCTCCTCTGTAGCAGTGGCACGTGGTCGCAGGAAGTTGTGCTGAGGACCAGAGGAACAGAGCTGAACACAGGGGTCCAGGAGAGCTGACTGGTGAGGAGACACTGGAGACCATGGAAAAACAGTATCGTGAGTACAGGGGCTCGTGTCAAGGGCCCTGACCTGAGGGGGGGCACCCCAGGAGTAGGATAGTCAGTAGATGGGTGTCAGCAGTCAAGAGAGAGGATACTGAGGAGAGTGTCCTGAAGATAACATATAGTTCATCAAGTCGTCTTAAGAAAGAGACTCAAAACTACATTTACCTCAGTGGCAGGGTGAATCAGCAGCCTGTCTGTACCTAAAGATAGAGGTCCTCCAATATTGTGCATAGTTAATTCAGAGAATCCCACTATTTCCCTTCTCCCATCCCTAATTTATAATAAAACACAAAAACAATCACATACCCCTGGGCTGGTTATTGGAGCGAGCCGAGGAGGAAAAGTGAGAGACTGTGCATATCAAGGTTGCTAATGGTAACTCAGGGGGGACCCATAAGTGTGGAATCTGGCAGTCCTCAAGGGGGCAGTGCTACCTAGAGAAAAACAAAACAACAGATATACTGTAAACTTTAAGTTTAAAGCATTTGAAAATAATAAAATCAACCCAATTACCATTATAGTTTCCCTTAAAAATGTAACTAGATATTAGCAGATTCAAAGTAACCTGATTTTTTTTAAAGTTCTTTCTCTTTGGCTTTTACTGTCGCTCTCAAGGTTTCTTGCATCTCTCCTGTGAGAAATGTATATACCAATAAAAAAACAAAATGTTATTTTTAAAGTGTTTTGATTGCCAGCTCTTTTCTAAAAAAAAAAAAAAAAAAGAAAAAGTAAAAAAAATATATATTTTTTGTAGGGTTCCTTTCATCTCTAGAGATTGTTCCACAGCTCAAGGATACATCATGGGGCTGAATATTCTTTCATATCACTTTGTAGCACAGTGATGTTTTCTTCCACATATCCTCAGGGAGAGTAAAACAGGCCCCAAAAGGGACATCACAAAGTTTAGAGGCAACAGTTGAAAAAAAAAAAAATTGTAAACCTAATCAAAAGATTCCAACAGAAAAAATATTTATTTGAAGATGTTGTCCATGCCTGGGACAACGTAAAAAAGGAATATATAATAAAGAGAAAAGAGAATAACTAAATACATTTTAGCAATTTTTGAAACATATGATGAAGCTGTGGAGTCCAAAAAAATAAGAAAATTATTTTCTAAATATTAGAATTCTTTTGGCATCTGGTGGCCTAGAGGGTACAGCTATTCCTGAGTTATGGGAGGTTAGGACAGGCCTGCCACACCCGCTGTTTGTGATTTAAGATTCACCCATGTTTTTGGCCACAGGTTTTTTTTATTCCCCTACTCCCCTGCAGCAGCATATGCTCACAATTTCATCACTCCACCACTGCTTCATTCAGTGGAGGATAAAGAAGGAAGAATACGTGACAGCTAATAATCGAATGAATAGTAGCTTCCACATGACTTTCCTTTTGCACCTGGTGTCTGAAAGAAGTCACTACAGATCAAAAACAAGTTAAAGGATAAGTCCATCCTAACTCTAAAATCCCTGCATCTACAGACCTCCATGACCTAACACTAACCTATCTAGCCCTGTAAAGAAGAAATCAGTATACATACCTTTTTTAAAGCCGATCTGACCTGATCCCACGATGAGCTGTCAGCCGCAGCTTCGCTGTAGAGGCGGGTTCATTCTAAACTCCACTGCTGCTTCATTCAGTGGAGCATAAAGAAGGAAGAATATGTGACATCTAAGACTCTGTTGAATAGTAGCTTCCACGTGACTTTGCTTTTTCACCTGGTGTCTGAATGAAGTCACTACAGATCAGCAACAAGTTAAAGGATAAGTCCACCCTTACTCGAAAATCCCCACATCTATAGACCTCCACGGCCTAACACTCACCTATCTAGCCCTGTACAGAAGAAATCAGTAACCATACCTTTTTTAAAGCCCAACTGACCTGATACCATTAAGAGCTGTCAGCCGCGGCTTCGCTGTAGAGGCGGGTGCACTCCATCACTCCACCGCTGCTTCATTCAGTGGAGCACAAAGAAAGAAGAATACGTGACAGCTAATGCCTCGTTTCCACTGAGTGGTACGATACGATTCGGTTCAGTACGGTATGGTTCGGAACGGTACACATTGCGTTTCCACTGCCAATAGTACCCTTTCACGATAGGCGTGGTGTAGCAGGAAAGCTGTGATAGAGGATTCTCTGTCAACCAATCAAAGTTCTGCAGAGTGTAGCTCCACCCTGTTGGTACGGTACTAATGTGCTTGGTACCCCAACGAAAGGGTACCAAAAAAGTGGTGCGGTACGGTTCGGAATTAGGGTACCAATTATAATGGAAACGGCATAAATAGCGTACTGTACCAAACCGAACTGTACCAGAAAGCTCAGTGGAAACGAGCCATAAGACTGTGAAGAATAGTAGCTTCCACATGACTTTCCTTTTGCACCTGATGGCTGAAAGAAGTCACTACAAATCAGCAACAAGGTAAAGTAGAAGTCCACCCTAACTCTAAAATCCCTTCATCTATAAATCTCCACGATCTAACACTAACCTATCTGGCCCTGTAAAGTAGAAATCAGTATACTTACCTTTTTTGAAGCCGATCTGGCCTGATCCCACAATGAGCTGTCAGCCGTGGCTTCGCTGTAGAGGCGTTTGCATAGGACACATCCTACAATGGAAGCCCCATAGTAAGTCTATGGTTGACTTAACTTCCCAATCATTTCACAGCCGTTGTTGGCTGTGTCCTCTGCAGAGCCTCCGCCGCTGGAGTCCGGACCGGCATCAAAAAAGGTATTTATACTGATTTCTTTTTACAGGGATAGATCGATTAGTGTTAGATCGTGGAGGTCCATAGATGCAGGGATTTTAGTTTTAGGGTGGACTTACACTTTAAGCACACTATATTTTCAAACGTTTGTGGACAGCTTACCATCACACTTACAGTACCTACCTGTTACACTAACAATACCCTTCACTGAAAACACCATCATTTGAGTTGCAGCTTACATAGGGCTTCTTCTGCTCACTTTGGCTGGATAAAAGGACAACAGGAGGGCAAAGGGTAAGTGTGCAAATACTACAAATTGGACCCAAGATTAAATTAAGCTGTTGTTTTGCCTTGCAAGGACAAAATAACAGGTTCACCTTGAAGTGGAACTAAACCCCCTATCATTTTCAGCCAAGGAAGCTACCATCCTAGCCTCTGGTGGATCTTCCACTGCCATGGTGTTGTACATGTGATCAGTTCTAATTCCATCCATTGGATGGTTTGACAGTTTGGTTGAAAGCACAACCATTGTGACAATAACATTCCCGACACATGCCATGAGTGTAACTGTTTTTTTAAACTGTTGAATCAATGGGTTTATTTCTGCTTTGAGACTGGCCTCCACAAATGCCTTAGGGTTGATTCAACAAAGGCAAACAGGCTGTTCACTTTGCAAGAGATGTTGCACATTGCAGGGGGATTTGCCTTAGACTTCCATCATCTGACTTCCATCATCCAAATAATTTTCAAGTGAAAATGCAGTATTTTTATTTTGCCTTTAAGTCAAGGGCCTCAAACTCGTGGCCCGCTAGCTGTTGCAGAACTACAATTCCCATGAGACATTGCAAAGCTGACAGTTACAAGCATTTCTCCCATAGAGAGAAGCATGATGGGGCTTGTAGTTCCGCCACAGCTGGAGGGCCATCAGTTTGAGACCCCCGCTTTAGGTGATTGGCTATTTCTTGCAAAGTGAAACTTCTCTGCATCCACTAAGATCTGGGGCACATTCACTTGCAAAGTGAAAAGTCTATTCGTTTTTAGAAAATTACACTATTGACTATGGGCAAAAAGGATGAACACACTCTACAGTATAGGGAAATTTCACTTTGTAAGATCATTTTCAATTACCTTAGTAATTGTGCTGAAAATTTGCTTTGCAAAGAACACCCAATCATGTGCAAGAAAAATAAGAAATGTATTTTTTCTTGCACTTCATAGGATGATGAAAGTTGGTAGATCTTCACCTATTCACTGAGCTATGGGAAAAAGCACTTGTCAAGTGAACAGCCTATTTTCCTTAAGCAAATGAACCTCTGCATGTCCACAATGGGTTTGGAAACCTGGTCATCATACCTGTATGAGCTTGTTGGGCATCCCACTCAAAAGCCCATGGCAATTAATATGGAGTTGCAGCTATAACAGCCTGCACTCTTCTGGTAAGGCTTTCTACAAGATTTTGAAGTGTGTATGTTCAATCGCAGACTAGGACCTTAGTTATATACTACAATAGGAGTAAAGGGTCCAAAATGCTGTAAGCACCCCTTATACATAGGCATGGAAATAAAAAAAACTTGGGCAGGTCAACCATAGATTTTTGTTGAAAGCTTTTCCATAAGAACATTTTTCTGTAGAGGGATTACACCTGCCAATTTGACTACAATTTGACACTTTGGGGTAGTTTAAAGGCACCTGTCATTTGGGCGGTTACTGCTGATCACCTACTAAACTGAGTGGATGTTGACCTCTTATGCTGGTTTTGTTTGTAGCAGAATTTTTTGGGCCAACTCAAACTCTCTAAATGAAGTCCAACATTACTGGTTGCTCTAGTCTAGACTGATTTAAATAGGAAGTGGAGAAAGTTCACTGAAAAAGCAGCGGAAGGCTGCAGAAGACGTCTGATGACGAAACGCGTACATCACTTCCGGTTCCGGTATCCTGGTAGAACGCATTGCTTTCCAGGACATTGTTATTATTTCACTCGTATCTACCGCTATTGTGAGAGGACCATAGGAGCCTGCCTTCCATTTTGGGACACCCCGGACCCCCAGGGACGCCCCGCAACAACCCCCCCCCCTCCAATTACAGAAGGGAATCAGGAGACAACAAAAGGAGCGCTAATTACATCCTAATACCCACTCTATACCCCTGTGTGGGGTGGGTATATCTGGTTAGTAGGTCTTTCTACTTTAGGGGTCACCCTACACCTCGCCAGTCACCCACCACAGGGTCATTGTGAGATTTATTATCTACTTGGGCACCTATCAAGCTATGGACTAATTCCCCCTTTTTATCCACAAAGCACCGGCTCATTATTTGCTGTCAGGACTTTATCCCAGCCAAGCACTATATTATATCCGTTAACTACTTTCTGTGCACTTTATTGCACCATCTGTTGTCACATCCATATATTTATATTTTTTCCACCACTTTTTAAATCTTATTTATAGTGCAACATCCCAGCACTTTGTGTCACTGTCACTTTACCCTGCTATTTTCACTATTATATATATTTATTTATTCATTTATTTATTGATTCATCACTTGAGTGTATATATATTTACATTCACCTTGTCACTTAAATTGCACTTCATCACGGGGTTATTTATTTATTAATATTACAATATTTTCATACGTTGATTTTATATTTCCATTGTGTATATTCATTTGTCACACTGATTTATTGTACACTACATTTTATATTACATTTTACAGTGCACTAATTTATTCATTCATATATTATTACTTTTAATACTGGCAGCGCCATTTCAATTTTCTATTCATTATTTTATACAGTCTTTTGACTGTAGTTCAGGGTAGGCTGCAGCCTATTTACACTTGCACATTCCTTGGATATCCTTAGCGCGGAGTTCACTTCCTACTATTTGCCCCCTTAATGACCAGGCCATTTTTTGTGATTCAGCACTGCATTAATTTAACTGACAATTGGGCGGTCATGCGAGGTGGTACCCAGATAAAATTGATGTCCTTTTTTTCCCACAAATAGAGGTTTCTTTTGGTGGTATTTTATCACCTGTGCGATTTTTATTTTTGGCACTATAAACAAAAAAGATCGACAATTCTGAAAAAAAAAAACAATATTTTTCACATTCTGCTATATAACATTCTCTAAATTTGTATTCTGCTACATATTTTTGATTAAAAACATCCCAATAAGTGTATTTTGATTGGTTTGGGCAAAAGTTATTGCGTCTTCAAACTAGGGGAGAGATTTATGTAATTTGTATTTATTTATGTTTTTTTTTTTCCAAACATATTTATGTTTTACTAGTAATGGCGGCGATCTGCGATTTTTAGTGGGACCGCGACATTGCTGCGGACATATCAGACCCCTAACTGACATTTTTGACACTTTTGGGGGGACCAGAGACATTTATACAGTAATCAGCGCTAAAAATATGCACTGTTACTGTAATAATGACACTGGCAGGGAAGGGGGTTAACCCAGGGGTGATCAAAGGGTTAAATGTGAGCTTAGGGCAGTGTTTTCTAATTATATGGGGGAGGGGCTTGTGGAATCAACACAGAGACCTGTGTTCCTAAATAGGAGGATCAGAGGCGCTCTGTGTTCATTTCTGAGAGAACAACGGTCTGCTGTGTTTACAACAGCAGAGCATTGTTCTCTCTCAGCGGGGAGCGATCACGAGTGCCCAGCAGCAATCGTGGCCAACGGTCCCGTGGATCGGCTTCCCCACTTCCTAATGGGGGTGGGCACGCCCCCCAGGAGCGCTCCTACGAACCGCCGTACAGGTGGTTCACGTAGCCGAGCCAGCCTGTCGCAGTATATCTGCGGCAGGCGGTTGGCAAGTGGTTAAACACAGTTTAATTTTATTAACTAAGCCTAGTGAACATTCACTTTGCGTGCTCTTCTATCTTGAAAACTGTGCTGTTCTTCTTGTCTATGCTAACAGTCAGGAACCAATCAACATTTTTTACCATTATGTGATTATCATGGCAGCCAACCATAGTGATATGATGAGGTTTGGTTAAAAAAAATGTGCTATTTTCAGCTGTCCCTGTTCCATGCACAAAGAGAAGCATAGTGACACCTGAAGCCAATAGGCTGCAGTTGTCACAGTGTCCTGTGGTATGTAAAATATAAATAAAAAGTATTAGAAATATAATTTTAAAATATTATCTGCAAAATTTTGAAAAATATATTTTAATATTGTGTTAATTTATATTAATAATTCAACAGGGTATTTATTAAAAAAAGTGCACCACATATAAGCCTTAAATGTTCTGAGCAGACCACTTAATCTTAGGTGGATGTCATATGACCTCCTGGACTTTACGTGGTTAAATCTGAATGATGCCTGCTTTTTTTCTGCTGGTGAATCCCTGAAATGTAAAAACAATTATAGCCGCTTGCTTGTTTTACAGCCGTGCGATTGGGGAGCCAGGGAATGAGTCGGCTGGCGGTGGCCATTTACCATAGAGCTGAATGAGCACTACTTCAGAGTAGGTATGGACCAATTATTGATGGGGTTGATTATCAGAGGCCGAGATTCGTTTTTTTTTTTTTTAAGTATCGGTCACGAAACTTGCAGATAAGTCCGATATTGTGCGAGGAGCACACGTCATTGCGTATGTTGCGCCATGCGCCTCCACGCAATGGGCCTGCACGCTCTGGCATCTTAGGCCACCTCCCTCACCCAGTACACACCACGGAGGACATGCCAGCCAGCCACCCACAGCTTGGTGCCAGCCAGCCACCCACAGCAGGGTGCCAGCCAGCAAGCCGCAGCAGGGTGCTAGCCAGTCACCCACCAAAAGCAGGGAGCTAGCCAGCCACCCACAGCAGGGTGCCAGCCACCCACAACAGGGTGTCAACCAGCCATCCACAGCAGGGTGCCAGCCAGCTACCGACAGCAGGGTGACAGCCAGGCAGTCAGCCACCTACTCCCAGCCCGGTTCCAGCCAGCCACCACAGCCCCTGTGCCAGCCAGCCAGCCACCCACAGCAGGGTGCCAGCCAGCCATAGCAGGGTGCCAGCCAGTCACTCACAGCAGGGTGCCAGCCACCAACAGCAGGGTGCCAGCCAGCCAACCACAGTAGGGTGCCAGCTAGTCACCCACAACAGGGTGCCAGCCAGCCACAGCAGGGTGCCAGCCAGCCAGCCACCCACAACAGGGTGCCAGCCAGCCAGCCATCCACAGAAGCAGGGTGCCATCCAGCCAGCCACCCACAGCAGGGTGCCAGACAGCCAGACACCCACAGCCCCTGTGCCAGCTAGCCAGCCACCCACAGCAGAGTGCCAGCCAGCCACCCACAGCACGGTGCGAGACAGCCAGTTTTTTTTTAACCTTATTCAGTATAAACTCTCTTTCAAATTCCATAGAAAAAGTAAAAGTGTGGTCTGGAACTATTTCTCATCTCAACCATCCCCAGGAAAAGCAGCAGTGTGCAACACATGCACAAAAAATGTAAGCATGGGATCAGTAACTGCAAAAACCAAAAATATATCATATCTTTGGGTCAGTCTAAGAGTTCATCATGTTGAAATATATAACGCAGCACAGAAAAAACAAACTGAAATCATTAAGTGAAATACCTTCACTATCTCAGACAACAATAACAAATATGTTTCAGAAAAAAAGCCAGGTGGCTAAATTCGGATGTAAAATCCCAACTGCTGGACAGAGTAATCACAGAGATGATGGTCACTGATAACCAGCCATTTAAAATGGTGTCTGACTCTGGATTTAAGCAGTTGATGACTAAAGCTGAGCCAAGGTACACACTGAAGAGTGAAAAGTATTATCGAACCCGAAATGCTGGGAAAGATTTACCAAAAGGTAGTTGAGAAAGTAAAGGCTATGCTGCAACCAGAGAACTCACTCTCATTCATGACTGACTGCTGGTCAGGACAAACAGAGTCACTAACGAGTCTTACATGCCACTTCATTGACAACAGATGGACAAAAAGGCAATTGGTGTTGAATAAAAAAGTGATACAAGTATCCCACACTGGGGAGTATATTAGAGAAATGTTTCTAGGCATGCTTGAAGACTGGGGAATAAACAAAGACCGAGTGATGCTTGTGCTTCGAGACAGCGGAGCAAACATGGTGAAAGGAATGAGGCTTGCTGAAGTGTCAGACCTCAGTTGCATGGCACACCCCCTGCAACTTGTGGTAAATGATGGTCTGTCAAGCCAGAGAGCTTTGATTGATATAATTGGCATGCTGAAGAGGTGCGCAGGCCATTTCCGCCATTCAATCCTTGCCAAGCAGCGACTGAGGTGCATTCAGGAAGACCTTGGCCTACCCAAAAATAACTTGATTCAGGCTGTTCCAATATGATGTAACTCAACACTTCACATTCTGTAAAGAATGCTGGAGCAGAAGCGAGCTCTTACCATCAATTCAGGTGAATATGGAGGATATTCTTGTCCTACTGCTGATCAGTGGTACAATGTAGCCAATGTCATTGAGACCCTCCTCCCCATACAGGAAGTGACATTAGAGGTGAGTCATTTCGACTCATCTGTGTCATCTTTCATCCCATGTGTGAGAGTCCTGAAGATGCTTCTTCAAGAGAATGAAGGACCCAACACACGTGGCATTAAAACATGTAGGCAGGTAATGAGGGGCAGTCTCACTAAACGTTTTGAGAACCATGAAGAGAATAAAATGTTGTGCTGGCTTGTCTTTTGGATCCTCGATACAAGAATCATACTTTCTCTTCTGATTATGTATTGGCCAAGGCAAAACAATGGCTGACAGAAGATATTGGTTCCTGCCAAAACGTCAAGTCAGAAAGAGCAAGTTTCTAATCTGGAAAATAAGGATGCTGCAAAAACAATCTTCCAAAAATACAATGGACAGAAGAGAATCTTCATTGTGATCGAATTGATGCCATTTTCAGTGTTTTATTGGGGCCTCACAGGGTGGATTTTTCTGAATCTGCAATAATCAGCCTGGATTATGAACTTCATTTCTATTTGAAGGAACCAGTAATTGCCAGAAGAAGTGGTGATCCTCTTAAGTGGTGGAAAGAAAATGGAAAAACTTGGCTCTCATGCTAGAAGATACCTCTCTGCTCCTCCTTCCTCTGTACCAAGTGAGCGTTTTTTTTGGTAAATTGGCAGCAATATATGAAAAACACAGAAGCCGTTTAACAGGTGAACTTGCTGAAATTTTATGCTTTCTGCACTATGTAGCACTCTCCCCGTATGGCTTGCTGTATGATGACTTGTTGGGCCTCCTCTGATTACCAGTACACAGTCACTTAGGGAACAGTTCACACATCCCTCCTTACTCCCGATGGCTCATAACACAACAAACAGTTTAGGGGTATTGGTTTTTAGTGTTTATTTTGGAACTTGGATGGGAAGGGAATAGTGGGATACTCCAACTATAACTAATCACAATGGAAAAGGACAACTCTCACTTGGCCTCACCAGGTTGCTTGTGGAAGCAGCTGCACTGCTTAATCCATACTGCCACATGTATGGAAAGGGTTAAGTCTCCTTGCTCTTTTCTCTCCAGCAATAGACTTGGTGAATCTACATTCTCTTCAGGACACTTACTAGCTTCTCCCTTTAATGACACCGGTCCACTGACTCTTCTAGCGTCAGGGGTGGCTTCCCTCAGTTCCAGCCCCTTGATACAGTCCTGTACTCACAGTACTGCAGAATCAGATCCTCCAGTGTCTCCCTTCCAGTTCGCTTCCCTGGACCTCTGGGTTCATTTCCTTGTTAGCACTCTCCAGGCCCTCGGGTCGACTACCTGAGGCCGTATGGCACCTCTATAGAGGAGGAGGCAGCCGCTCCCCTCCCTCTGGGACTCCGTTATCCAGCCGAAAGACCCCGAGCACATGTGCTCTTGGCTTTTATACAGTATCCCAGCATGCACGAGACACTTTTCCTCTGCCAAATCACCAAGGCTGTATCAAACACCTGTGCACTCATTTGTCAGGTTTCCTCCCACTGCCCAATATGCCTACAATATGCCTCCATATTGGACCATTATGAAACACTCTGCAGACAGAAGAAGTTGCACCTGAACACAATGAACAGACCTCACTAACAGGTCCTGCTCTCTGGTAGGCGGAGAACAATATAGATTTACCTGCAGTCCTTCTGGTAAGCAGACGGGGCTAGAAACTATACTTTCTAGCAGATAGGAGGCTGCTACAACTATAATATTGTTCTACTTAATTGGGAGTATTTTAAAAAGTTGTTATTTTTCAAGCACTTTATTTTTCACAGTTGTCTACTTCTAGGCCTTGTTCATTCACAGTCACACTGTGGCATCAGCTGGAAAGCCTTCTGAAATGGCAGATAATTAGCAAAACAAAATGGTAGATTCTGACAATCTCTGTGGTACTACAGAGATCTTCTCTTCTCTCTTACTATCTCTTCCTCTCTGTTCTTCTGTAACTAACGAGAATACAGATAAGTGTGAAGCCAGAAATGTTATTTTGCCATAGATAAATGTTACAGGGAACATCTGTATGAGAAGGTTGTGTATTGTTTACCAAGCTAGTTAGGGAAATATGTATCTGTGATGTAACTGTTGTTTCATATATGTGATGTACACGCTTATTTAGTCACTTGGCAAACGGGCATGAGCCGGGCTAAGTCATTTTCGCTAGCGAATAAAAAGGTTTGTTTTCCTGAAGTTCATGTCTAAATTCCATTTCTGGTTTCCAACAACTGTTTGCTGCTACAACACCAGGGTATAGACAAAGACGTCAGTTTTGCTGCACATGTTCTGCAAGTGCAAAAAAAAAACAATGGTTCTTCTCTTTACTCCTTCTTTATGTGCCCTGTTTGTTCATACCACACAACGAGCATTAAAACTGACGTGAAACTGATATCTCTGCAAGTGAAATCTGTGCCATTTTCCTATCAGTTTTCAGGCAGGCAGGTATGGTGTGAAGAACAAGCCCTTATTGTTAAAAATTTTAATAAACATTTATATGTTCAGTACCAGATTTGTGTCTAAAATTGTGTTGATTTTTTAAAACTTTAAATGTACAGAATATTGGCACCTAATATCGGCTATCGGCCTGAAGGGTGCCCGAAAAATCGGTATCGGCCCTGAAAGAACAGTATCGGTCAATCCCTACTTCAGAGGCTGAGAGCAACGTTGTGACGTCACTTTCGACGCCAGCAGATGTAAACACGTTTTTTTTCCGCTGGAAAGCCCAAGATCACTTTTTTGTTTTTATCTTAGGCTTTCCAGCCTAGAGGAGAGATCTGGGGACTTATAGACCCCAGATCTCTCTGTAAAGAGCACCTGTCATGCCCTATTCCTATTAAAAGGCATGTTTACATTTCTTGTAATAGGAATAAATGTGATAAAAAAAAATGTAAAGGGAAAGTGTAAAAATAAAATAAACAATTAAGAAAAAAAAATGAAAGCCCCTTCATCCCCTTGTGCTCGCACGCAGAAGCGGGCCTGCATATGTAAACAGCGTTTTAAACCACACATGTGAGGTATCGCCACAAATGTTAGAGCAAGAGAACAAATTTTAGTGCAAGACCTCCTCTAAACCCTTTAAATTGGTAACCTGTAAAAATGTTTAATTTCAATATCTCTTTATTTTAATTTTTCACATAACAAAATAATATACAAGCCACAAAAAAATAGTACAAAATCCAGTAGCAAAAACAAGAACAACATTGTTGCAGTCAATTTGTCAGTTATAACATTATACTACCAACTGTAAAAATGTTTAAAGCGTCACCTATGGAGATTTTTAAGTACCAGAGTTTGGCGCCATTCCACAAGTGTTCGCCATTTTAAAGCGTGACAAGTTAGGCATCTATTTACTCGGCATAACATCATCTTTCACATCATACAAAACATTGGGCTAACTTTAGTGTTTTTTGTTCTTTTTGATTTATGAAGGTGTTTTTTTTTCCAAAAAAAAAAAACTCATTTGATAAATTGCTTCACAAATACCGTGTGACGTAAAAAAATGCAACTACTGCCATTTTATTCCCTGGTGTCTCTGCTAAAAAAAAAAAAAACATATAATATGTTTGAGAGTTTTGAATAATTTTCATGAAAACTAATAATTTTTACATGTAGGAGAGGAATGTCAGAATTAACTTGGGCTGGAAATGGTTAAACCCAAAAGCAAACATTTATAATATTGTAGCCTACCAGTTCTTAGATGTGTTGGCTGCATTCGTTTTTTTTTTTTATTCTTTCCTTTATTTTCACCTGGGGATTCTGCCAGTCAGTCTGTTGTTTTTTTTTTAACAGAACAAGCAGTTCTGCAGATGTAGCAGTTACAGGGATGAGACAAACCATTTAACACTGACACTTACAACTATCAGCTTTTATTTACTAATCTAAAACCTTTATCCCAAAAGTGAAAAAAAAAAAGAAAAAAGAAAAAAGAAAAAAAGCAGCAACTGCCTAATTTGTGTTAGCTGTAGTTCAGTTGTACCCAAATCTGTTCATTCATCTCTCACTCTCCTCCTCCCGACTGACAATGCTGCTGTCCAACGGTGCCCCCTGTGCCCCTTCATCCAGAGTGGGAGCACTCTAATACAGGAGGTGTGTTAATGGCCAGATCACCAGACAGAAAAGAGCCTAAAAAAAGAAAACAAATGTAGCCACCACATCTGAATATGTAAGCCGCAATACTTAAAAATTATTTATGTGGGCAAATTAGTCATTGGGTGTTTGTCAAGGTAATGGAAGCGTACTGAAGCTGCTAAAGTTGTTTGGGCATCTAGGTTTCAATGATCCCTGATTATCAAAGGGTTAGTAGATGAACCCCAGCACCTTAGAATTTTGGCAGGAGATCAGAAATATTCCTTTCCGGAATGAATTGCTTTGGAGCTAAGTACACATAGGGGTTGATTTATTTAAAGCAGACCTTTATCCACAACAGCTTGATAACAAATAATGTTCTTTAGCAAGGAACATAAATTCCACATTAATAATTATGCTACCAAAATGAGTGTGTGTGTACATTTCCTTTAGCATTGCTCCTGTTTCTTCTTGCTGGAGGCTGCCATTTTGCTAAAGCCCAGAGCCCCTGAGCAGAAGTAAATTATAAAGCGGAACTAAACCCATCGGTTAAACAGTTTCAAAACAGTTACATTCCTGGAATGCTGGGATTGCTAACTGTCACATTTGCTTGTTTCCTCAACCAAACTGTCAAACCATCAAAGGGCTGGTGTCGTAACTGATCATACAGGCAGCACCATGGCAATTGCAGATCAAACAGGAGCAGCTTCCTTGGCTGTAAAGGATAGAAGGGTTTAATTTCACTTTAAGGCTGTCAGCAGATCGGCCTCTACAAACTCAACAGTGCCTTCAAAATGCCTAATAGAGAGCAATTCAGCATGTTCAGAGCAGGGTGGGGCAGTGGGATTGATTTACTAAAGGGAAAAAGACTCTGCACTTTGCAAAGGGCAGTTGCACTCTGAAAGTGCAGTTGCTCCAGAGCTAAGTAAATGAGCAGAAGCTCTGTTGACTTTCATCAACCAATCATGTGCAAGCAGAATAATGCTGTTTTTTTTTTCCTTGTATGTGATTGGATATTCTTTGCAACGTGAAGCCTTACCTCATTTACTAAGCTCTGGAGCAACTGCACTTGCAGAGTGCACAGGCTATTTGCCTTTAGTAAATCAACTCCTTATTTTTAATGTTTTATATAGCTATGCCTATATATACCAGGACAACGTCTTCTGTGACTAAACGCATCAGGTCCGCCATGTGCTGACCTCACGGCGTGTTGGAGATCCCTGAAGGACGGGTACTGTGTTTATAGCTGGCCGGCTTATCATTCTGATTGATTATTCCAGAATACTACTGTCTTGTAAGTGCAATGAACTCCTTCTTTTCAATAAACTCTCATATGTTACTACACTATGGTGTATCTCCTATTATATATTTTGGGGAATACCTTGTGACAAGCTGTCCATCGCTTTGAGAAACATCAAGGAGAGGTCCGTTTGGTGCTATTGACGTCAGCGTATCTAAGCATACTTCCAGCGCTGTTGACCCTTGTGGTCTCTTCTTTCTGGTAAGCAGGTCATCTGACATGGTTTTATGGTGATGGTATTTATTCTACAAGGTTCAACTTGAATTTGAATGCCCTATGGTTGGACTTATACCATATCAGTTTTTGGACTATTATTTTTATTTTTGGTGTTTGTTCGCATCACAATTTGTGTCACAATAATGTTTTGATTTCAAGTTTAGCGCAACTTATTTTTTGCATATAGCTATACCTGCAAAAGGGGCCAGCCTGAAGTGATCTAGCAGGACTTAAATTTCTAACTAAGGTCCCTTTCACACTTGTGCGACTTGTCCTGCGATTTGGGACTGCAAAGTTGCATGACAAGTCATACTCCATGATTTCCAATGAGTACCATTCAGATCTGTACGACTTCAAGTCACAACGACTTCAATGTAATTCCTGCACTAATTTGGGAAGATTTTTATGCGTTTTGAGGTCCAAAGACATAGGCAGTGCTTCAAGTCCAGTCAAAATCGTGGCAAAATCGCATCAAAATCTCTGTAAAACCGCAGCAACAAAGTCGCTGTAAAATCTCGCGACTTTTAGGTCGCATAAGTGGGTGTACTGGCCAGAACGGTCCAGTACTCACTCCTACATTTGTCAAGCAGTGGTTCATACTGCGTGAATTGCCACCAGCCCCGCCATTATGAACGCACCATAGCACTGAGAATACAGTATAAGCAGTAAAGGGAGATAAGGGGGTTGAAAAGTGAGAACATTTTTAGACAAACTTTCCGCTTATCACAACGAGTGAGCAGAAAGAAAAAAAAAAAAAATGCAAATCTCAAACTGCCACCCTGCTTAGCGTTTTAGAGAGAGCAGAAAAAAAAAAAAACTTCAGAAAAAAAAAAATAAAACATCAGCAGGCAATTAGACTAATCTTCCGCATGCCAGACTTGTGGGA